>NC_133621.1:265038391-265313391 GCF_048593235.1 Sminthopsis crassicaudata
TCTCTTCCTCATAAGATCACTGGAACTGACCTGAATCATTTCCTTATGGAGAAGAGTCATGTTAATCAAAATTGATCATCATATAATCTTCCTGTTGCTGTATACAATGATCTCCAGATTCTGCTCACTTCACTTAATGATGCAAAAAATTTAAATAAAATATTAACAAAGAGATAACAGCAACTTATCAGCAGGATAATACACTATGACCAAGCAGGATTGCAGGGCCAGTTCAATATCAGGATAACTATTACCATAATCAATTACCACAATCAATAATAAAACCAATAGAAATTATATGATAATATCAATAATTACAGAAAAAAAAATTTTGACAAAACACTGCACCCTATAATAATAATAATAATAATAATAAACACTAGAGAGCATAGCATAGTGATAAAGGGAGATTTCCTTAAAATGATAAGCAGTATCTATCTAACACATATAGCAATCATTACTTGAAATGGAGAGAACCTGGAGGCATACCCAATAAGATCAAAGTTGAAACAAGGATGCCTATTATCAACCCTATTATTCAACATTGTACTAGAAATGTTGGCTTTATCGATAAGAAAAGAAAAAGAAATCAAAGGAATTAGAATAGGTAATGATGAATTAAAACTATAATATTTTGCAGGTAATATAATGATATAGTTAGAGAACCAAAAAAATCGTCCAAAAATCAACTGGAAACAATTCACAGCTTTAGCAAAGTGGCATGATATAAAGTAAACCCACACAAAGCATCAGCATTTCTATATATTACTGACAAAGCCCATCAGCAAGTGATAGAAAGAGAAATCACATTCAAAATTACTGTAGACTAAATAAAATATTCGGGGTCTAATGCCAAGGCAAACCCAAAAAGTATATGAACACAATTATTGTACATTTCTAACACAAATAAAGTCAGATCTAGTCATTTGGGAAAATATCAATTGTTAATGGATAGGATGAGCTAATATAAGAAAAATGTCAATTCTGCATTAATTGATCTACTTGTTTAGTGTTATTCCAGTCAAATTTCCAAAACATTATTTTATAGAACTAGAAAAAAATAACAAAATTCATCTGCAATGACAAAAAGTCAAGACTATCAAGAGAGGGAGCAGGTAGGTGGCACAGTAGATAGAGCACCAGCCCTGAAGTTAGGAGGACTTGAGTTCAAATTTGGTCTCAGACACTTAACACTTTCTAGTTGTGTGACCTTGCGCAAGTCACTTGACCCCCAATTACCTCAGGGGAAAAAAAGAATATCAAGGGAATTTATGGAAATATATACAAAGGATGGTGGCTTAGCAGTAACAAACCTAAAACTTTATTATAAAGCAGCAGTCATCAAAAACATTTGGTACTGGCTAAGAAATAAAATTGTGGATCAGTGAAGTAGATTAGATACACACAACACAATAATCAAGACCTATAGCAATCTGATATTTGATAAACCTCCAAAATACAACTTTTGGAACAAGAACTCACTATTCAACAAAAATTTCTGGAATAACTGGAACATAATATAAGAAAATTGACATAGAACTACATCTCAAACACTATACTGCAATAAGGTCAAAATAGTTAAAGTATTTGAGCATAAAGGAGAATACCATAAACAAATTAGGAGAACAAGGAATAATTTACCTAGTATTGTAATGGCCAGAACTCTGGGAGTTCTCCCTCCATTCACAAAGGGGAAGTTGAGGGGGAGGGCATTGCACAATCAGCACCACCCATACAGCAGCTTTGTCCACCCCCTGTGACACAATTACAAAAAGCACTAGTTAAAGCTAAAGAGGAAAGACAGGATACATCTGATTTGAGAATAGAAGCATAGCTTGTAATTGAAGAGTTTGAGTATTCAGATAAAGAAAGAAGATACCCTCCTTTTAATCTGGAAATTATTAAAGATCGGAAAAAAGGCTTGCACTCTTTATGAGTATAGTGAACTCTGTAAAATACAAGACCAACAAAATAGGCAAACTGGAGTTAATATACCAATCACCTTTGATCAGTTAGCAGGTATAGGTCATTATGCAGGCATTTTAGCACAGATTTATTACCCTTTGATAGCATATAAGCAGAATGCTGCTGCTGCTATCAAAGCATGGGGCACCCTTCCAGGAAAACAAAATAGAAGGGAAGTCTTCAATAAAATAGAGCAAAATCCAAATGAACCCTTTGCTGATTTTGTGAGATGTCTGCAGACAGCTGCCACATGAACTATTGGTGAAAATGCAGCAACAGGAATAATGACAAAGCAACTTGCTAGAGAAAATGCTAATGATGTTTGTAGAAGAATTATATTAGGACTATACAAAAATGCTCTTTAGAGGAGATCATAAGGCACTGTGCCAGGCTAAAATGCAGAACATTTGGCAGTCCTTTTGGCAAGGGACTTCCATAGAGACTCATCAATGCTTTCAATGTGGTAAAGTAAGGTATCTGATAGCTCAATTTTGGCACAGAGTTAGAGTGAGAAGACAGGGCGAGAGAACAAGACCCAAAACCCCATGTTCAAAATGCAACAGAGGCTTCCATTGGGCATCAGAATGTAGATTGACTCAAGGAAATGAGAAGAGGGGCCCAGCTCCAGGAGTCCAGGCAAAAAAACAAAAACAAAAACAAAAAAAAAACAGGTGGGGCATGATGGCAGTTGAGGTTACACCAGAGGGTCTTTAGAAATTCAGTACTCAGACATGATCAATCAACCGAAAAGCAATCCCATGGGAGAAAAGAATTACAATTGAGGAGAATATAAGTTCTATAACCCAATGCAAAGGCTGTATCCAGTGCAAGCAGCTCCAATATAATTGCCAGGTGATGAGAAGAGATCCTAAAAGTAGTGAATGGGAGAGATCAGATAGGTTAACTGCTAGGGAAAGAGAGTTTGCTTCTTTCCCTGCAGGTGGAGAAGGAATCAGATGGGTGCCAATGAGCTGTATTTGCTTTGTCCATCAGAGAGAGACAGAAAAAGAAAAATCTCAAAACAAAGGAGAAAATTCAAGAAACATCAGGTGGTTCCAATCTGACTACATGTACCACTGAAAAAGCATGACTGTTAACCCAATGTGTATGGCAATTGACTCATGAATATCAAAAATTGTTGATAAGACTTATAGAACTTCAAAACCCACAGGAATCATGGGATTCCTTAACATGTAATAAGACTATTGCAGGACTTCAAAACTTGCAGGAATCATTGTATTCCCCGACACATGAAGTAATGGACAGTATATTCGTTTTGGACTATCTCTTGGCTGCAGAACGAAGCATATGTGTGATTGTTATTTAAATATAGCCCTTCTAGGACTTATGAACGTGTTTATTCATATTGTTTGTTATATCATCATGTTGATTTGTGTTGTTTGCTATATCATTATTAGCCTGAGTTACACTACTATTTGCTTGTGTAATACCTCCCACACTAATGGATTTATGTATACCTGTTTTAAGTGAGACCCTTCAGAAACCCACTAACAAAATCTGGTTTGACTTCCCATTTCCCTTTGGTGTTTTTACCACTCTTCCTGAGATGTCAGGAAGGGTGTGATCACCTCCTTTTTGGGATTCTCATCTACCTGGGAAATCAGGGAGGGTGTAACAACTAGTGTTCTAAAACAAAAGAAAGTGAGAGTTGTAAAGATATACTTAAGGCTCAGTATGATTGATTTAATCCTACAAGAAGATATTAATTCAGTGGAATTAAGATAATTATTCTCTAGTTAAGAGAGAACTTAATACTTAGTATAGTTCTACAAGTTGACACCTATTCTACAAGATTAATACCTATGATGATATATTTACAATAAGGTACATAAGAGCCAACAAAGACTGGAAGAGAGGCATTTCCATCTTCCACCATCCTGGTGGCTCTCCTGCCTCCTGCATTCCTGCACTAAGATCAAGGCCCATCTGAAAGTCCCCCAGAAAGCTAGTCTAGACACAGATGAAGGAGACAGACTGTAAAGGAGATAATAAAGACTTTGGACTTTATTTGTGACTATTCATATAGTGATTATTCTGCTGAAACCAAGGCCCTTTCAGGGGACCTCCAGAAAGCTAACCTGAACATTACATGTTCCAATGATCTAGGGAGGATGAGAGCCATCTACACTCAGAGAGAAGACTGTGGGAATTGAAGGTAGATTACAAAATAGCATTTTCACTCTTTTTGCTGAGGTTTGCTTGAATTTTATTTTCTTTCTTCTTATTATTTTTTTTTTTACTTTTAATCTGATTTTTCTTGGGCAGCAAGTTAATTCTGTAAATATGTCTGCCTATATTGGATTTAACATTTTTGCCATGTGTAACATATGTTGGATTACATACCATTTAGGGGAGGGGGTGGAAGGAATAGGGGAAAATTGGAACACAAGGTTTTTCAAGGATCAATGTTAACACAATTATCCTCGCCTATGTTTTGAAAATAAAATTTTTAATAATTTTTATAAAAGTTTTTACACAAACAAAACCAACAGAAACAAGATTAAAAGGGGAATACATAGATGGGGGAAAACTCTGTATAGACAAAAAGGTGTCATTTCTAAAATATATATAAAGAACTTTGTCAAATTTGTAAGAATATAAATCATTCCCCTACTGATTAATGGTCAAAGGATATGAACAGACAATTTTCAGATGACAAAATGAAAGCCATTTATAGTTATATGAAAAATGTTCTAAATCACTATTGATTAGAGAAATGCAAAACAAACATCAAACATCTCAGATTGGCTAAGATAACAGCAAAATGTAATGCAACATGTTGAAGGGGATGTGGGAAAAATGTGACACTTATGCATTCTTGGTGGAATTGTGAAATGATCCAACCACTCTAAAGAGCAATGTGGATCTATGTCCAAAAGGGCTTTAAAACTGTGCATTCCCTTTGATCCAGCAGTGCCATTACTGGGTCTGTATTACAAGGAAATCATAAATGAGGGAAAAGGATTCACATGTGCAAAAATGTCTGTAGCAGCTCTTTTTGTGGTGGCAAAGAATTGGAAACATTGTGGTTGCCCATCCGTTGAGGAATGGCTGAATTAGTTGTGGTATATAAGGTAATGGTAGCTTATTTTTCTTCTAAAAATGACGAATAAGCAAATTATAGAAAGAACTGAAAAGATTTACATGAACTGATGTTAAAGCAAAACAAGCAGAACCAGGAATACATTGTATACAATAATAGCAAGCATGTGCAATGATCAGCAATGAAAGGCTTGTTCCTTCTCTGTGTTTCAGTAACCTGAAGCAATCCCAATAGACTTTGGACAGAAAGTACCATCTGCATCTGTTAGGTTCTTACTAAGTGCTAGGTCGGTACTTAACAATTCTCTAGTTCCAGCCTTTACTGAGAGTTTTACATCTGTGAACTCCTGGGGAGGAGCTTGCATGCTTAGGAGGAGCAAGTTCATTGGTTGAAGTAATTTTTCCCAGAAGCCCTTGAGTTATCCCATGCCCATTCTCTGGGAGGATAAAAGAGAGCAGCACTCTAGAGATAGAGAGTCTCTGCTCTAGGCCAGAGTTGAGGCGGCTCTCTGGAGGATGAAGTCTCTCCTCTAGACCAGAGAGCAATCGGCAGTTTCTGGAGACAACATCACATTACATGCATCCAGGAAAAAAAATCAAAGGAGACTGAATTAAATCGATACATGCTATGCCCACTGGTTTGTGTTTGTGTGTGTGTGTGTGTGTGTGTGTGTGTGTGTGTGTGTGTGTTTGTCTCTCAATGTTTTTTTCCCTTTTGCTCTGATTTTTCTTTCTCAAAATGATTCATAAAGCAATGTATATTAAAAATAAATAAAATTACTCCTATAATAAAAACAAAACCACTGGAATTGACCTGAATCATCTTGCTGTTGGAAAGAGCTACATTGGTCGGAATGGATCATTTTCTAATCTTTCTGCTGCTATATATAGTGTTTTCCTAGTTCTATTAACTTACTTAGCATCAGTTTTTGTAAGTCTCTCCAGCCCTCTCTGAAATCATCCTGTTGACCATTTTTTAATAGAACAATAATATTCCATTACATTCATATGCTATAACTTACTTAACCACTCTCCAACTGATAAGCATTCACTTGGTATCCAGTTTTTTTTTTCTACTACAAAAAGGGCTGCTATAAACATTTTTGCACATGTGGGTCCTTTTTTCCTTTTTAATGATGTCTTGGGAATATAGGCCCAGTAGAGACCCTGCTTTGGACACAGTTGTATATTCTTCTCCAGAATAGTTGGATAGCTCACAACTCCACCAACAATGTCCCAGTTTTCCCACATCCTCTCATTTATCATTATCTTTTCCTGTCATCTTAGCAATATGTAGGAGTATCTCAGTGTTGTTTTAATTTGCATTTGTCTGATCAATAGTGATTTGAACAGATCTAAATCTTCACCAGACTCCTTACTTAAGTAAGGTAGGAGCAATAAATGACATTGATATTAAGAAAATGTATAAGGGTTAACCTCATAGTGAGAAATAGAGATATCCAATGCTATAATGCTCCACTCTTTTCTTGATCTGGTGGAAAGAATTAGTCAGTCCAGTCAGTCCAAAATAATTATTAAGCACTTACTATATGCCAGGAACTGTGCTAAAAGCTAGGGATAAAAAGAATGGTAAAAGATAAATCTAGCCCTTAAGGAGCCCACAGTCTACTAAGGAAAAAAAAAAGAAAAACAGCTAGATACAAACTAACTATTTAAAGATTAAAATAAAAATAATCAGAAAAAGAAAGGCACTAGAAATAAGCTAAATTAGGAAATCTTTCTTAGAGAAGTAGAATTTTAAATGGGACTTGACGTAATTCAAAAAAGTGGAAAGGTAGAAATGAGGAAAGAGAATATTCCATGCATGGAAAAGAGCCCATAAAATGTTTGGAATTCGAAGAATGAATTCCTTGTTCAAAAGATGTAAGTGTAGGATATTAATAGACTACTAGTATTGGGAACAGAGTAACAAAAAGGTTTCTATTATGAGGAGCTTTGAACACTAAGTAGAAGATTTCATATTTAGTTATGAAGGTGATAGGGAGCAACTAAAACGTATTAGAGGAATGGTCAGACCTGAACTTTAAGATAAAGTTGACAGCTTAGAAGTTTGACTGGAGTGGGGAGAAACATGCCATAAGAAGTAATTAATAGGTTATTACAATCATTCAAGCGTGAGGTCAGGCATGAATGCTTTTACTAAGATGGTAGCAGTGTCGGAGGAGATTAAGGGGATTTATACAAAGATGGCATGAAGGCAAAACAGATTGGATATGGTAAATTAAAAAAAAAAAAAAAGGAATTTGGGTATTAGGTCACTACCCAGGTAGAGAGTTAGGGTTAATAGATGGTGGTAACAATAGTGACAGGAATATTAGGAAGATAAGAGAGGTGAATAATGATTTCAGTTTGGATATATTTAAAGTAATATACCTATGGAATATAAATGAGAGATCCATTTCAGTTAAAATATCTATGAATCCATAATATTAGTAGGTTCTCAAAATATTGATGAGATGATTTAAGGTAAACAAACATAAAGACTGCATAGAATAAGTTGGCAAGGATGAGTAGTGAATTTCGTTGGGAGAGAATATACCCACAGAGCTGATGATACAAATCCTATGGCTTATTGAAGTTTCAGATTATGTTCATTGAAGGTTCTGGGAATATAATGTCAAAATAAAGAAGAACTACTGCCCTCAAAGATCTTGCATTCTCCTAGACAGATATGGCATGCAGATAAATATATACAATATTATTTGAGAAGGAGAAAGAAGAAAGCATGGATAATAAAAGAAATCAGCATCTGGAATCAACTTTTTGGAGGTCCTTGCTTACTTCTAATCACAACTCAAATAATACCTTGTAGTTATCTGAGCTTGTCAATTGCTAGTAATTCGTCAGCCCAATTACCATGGGTTTGCATTGCCTATATTTATCTGTATGTTATTTATTCTGGTAGAAGGTAAATTCAGTGAGGGCAGAAACTGTTAAATTTATATTCACCATGTAGCATAGTGATCAGCACATAGTAGGTGCTTAATGAATATTTGTTGAATGATTCATTGATGACTACTGTCACTACCATGGGAGGATCTATGATCTACAGATCATAAATAGTTTAGCACTCTAAGAAATAGAGTCCAGTAAACAATGTCCTCCAGAACTGATGCTAAGTGAAATAAGTAGAACCAGGAGATCATTATACACTTCAACAACAATATTATATGATAATCAATTCTAATGGACATGGCTCTCTTCAACAAAGAGAGGATCCATATCAGTTCCAATTGATTTGTAATGAACAGAACCAGATACACCCAGAGAAAGAATACTGGGAAATGAGTATGGACTGCAACATAACATTTCCACTCTTTCTGCTATTGTTTGATTACATTTTTGTTTCTTCTTCTCAGGTCATTTTTACCTTCTTTCTAAATCCGATCTTTCTTGTACAGCAAGATAACTGCATATATATATATATATATATATATATATATATATATATATGTACATACATATATTGTGTTTAACATATACTTTAACATATTTAACATGTATGGGATTATCTGCCCTCTAGAGGAGGGAATGGAGGGAAGGAGGGGAAAAGTTGAAACAGAAGTTTTTGCAAGGGTCAATGTTGAAAAATTACACATGCATATGTTTTGTATATTAAAAGTTATAGCTTTTATTATTATTATTAATATTACTATTATAAAAAGTTAAGATAAAAAATGTCCTCCAAATATGTAGTATAGATTTTCCATAGTTTAAAGTATGGACAAAGAGATGGTCTTCAAATAAAAAAGACCTACTTTCAAAACTCATCTTTATTATATGCTTAAACTCTTTGAATCTCATTTTCTTACCTATGAAACAGATAATGATGTTTATCCAGTTTTGATATCAGTTTCACAAAGTTAATATTTTTAATGTATTTTGCAAAGTATTATAGCTTTATCCAAGTTTTTTATGAAGTTCAAAGAAAAAGTTTTGTGACAAGTTGCTAAGCTGCCATCATCATCATCATCATCATTGTCATCATCAATCATTATCATCTGTTATCTGGCTGTTCTCATCTTTTTTTATAAGATTCAGATTAAAACTACCCAAGGACAAATACATATCATGACATTTTATTCTTTTATAATTAATGATCTGAGAACTATCATGTATGCAAATACTGACTGCTTTTTTTCTGTTTGAATAAGTACATTGAAACACAAGCTGTAGCGGCGTCATTAAAACATCTTCAGAACAATTTCTTTAGCACACAAGGAATGCCCCCCTGTTCTCACAAGTTTATTGCTGTTTTCTCAGATAGCTCTCTCTCTCTCTCTCTCTCTCTCTCTCTCTCTCTCTCTCTCTCTCTCTCTCTCTCTCTCTTTCCCTCTCTCTCCATATATATATATATATATATACATATATATATGTAAACTTTTCTTTCCCTGTACTTTGAAAACTATATACTCATTATGGTGGCATTTCTTAAAATATGCTTTAAAATTTTTATATATCAACGTTATAGCATAATGAAATGAATGGCAGTGGACCTAGCTTTTCAGAAAGAGAACCAATGCAATGTTAAGTAAACACAGAAGTAATAAAGATAAATACAATTAAAAAGCAAAATAAGATCACGGCTTCCTAGAGGTTAACAGAAGAAAGAAAGCATTGCCAAAACTTCAATAGAACTAAAAATACTGGCCCTATCATGCCTCATACATATGCTCAATAAACTTAAAATAATGTAATCTACATGAGATATTTTATGTCCTTTAGAAGATAATTATTATTAAAGTTGCATTATGTTCCTTGAGTATAAAATAATTTTGCTTTAAAGCTTTCTTTTTTCAAATACTCAACGTGACTGTAATGTGGTTATTTTTCTATTTTGTAAATTATTTTAAAATTTAAATCCAAACCATCAACCTCCTTAAACCTAGATACAAAAACAAAAAAATGAATATGTTAATTTTTGGAATCTTGCAATGCTGTAATATAGTTTTTATAATTTTAATTCTTCAAAAGAGTTGAATGTATTGCTTTACTGCAGTTATACAACTTGAAGATAGTAGATTTTGGTAGATAGTTTTACAAGTTTCCGTCAACAAAACCTCCCTCATTTCCAACACTCCAAGGAAGAAATTCTCCAAATAACAGTACATCATGAGATCAGACCTTGAGTCATTTCTTGTTTTTAAGAACTTGATCGACCATACTATTTTCTGACATAGCAAGGACTAGAATATGACTTCATTGGGGAAGGGAAAAGAAAAAGTATTACAGTTTGTTGAATAGAGGAAGAATCATAATAATGATAATGAGAGTAATAATAATGGCATGTATATAATATTTTAAGATTTATATACTGTTTCCTTTGATTTGATCATTGCAACAATATTTTAGAATAAGTTCTATTATTATTCATATTTAACAGATAGAGAAATTGAGATTAAGAAGATAAGTAACTCTACTGTCAATTTAACTCGAATATTCCTCCAGGTTTGACATTCTACTCACCCTATCATCTAGACTTTAAAGATTTTCTATCTTTATCCTCAACAATTAGCACAGCACTCTACAAAAAGAAAGCAAGATATGGATTAATTGATAGATAGATAGATAGACAGATTGATTTATCTAGATCAATCCATATTTCCATTCTGTCATTTATTCTACCTATCAAAAAGCATGATATGTAATTATTGAATATATCATAAATCCTACATATTTTAATTTTTTTTCAAATTAACATTGTAAAAATGCTTTCTTGCAAATAAATATATAGATATTATAATTTTATAAATTTAAATTTTAAAAATGATTGTTTGTAGAGAATAGAGTTTGAACCTTGGAGTTAGAAGACTTAGATTTGAGCTTAAAACATATTGACTATGTGATCCTGTAAATATTTCTAGGAGTGTAAGTTAAACAAAAAGTACTGATCTGCATCTACAGAAAGAAATTCCTTTTGCAAGAGTTCCCTATATGAACTCCAATCATGCAATGTCCAAATCACATCTCTGTTCCTATATTTAATTAATACATGTTGGCAAAATCAATTTGAATTTTTTTCCCCTTTCTCCAGGAAAACATCAAATTTTAGGGGGAAAGTTTGACAATTAAGTCACACAAAGGACTGGTATCAAAGAGCAAGAATCCATTTCCTTGACATCTCGCATTGTCATTTATCAAATAAGGAAATAATAGACCAAGAAAGTCAAAGGCCTTGCCCATAGTCACAAAATTAGTTAGTGACAGGACAAGGATTGGCATTCAAGTCTACTAATTCTGTTTATCTTAGGGTTCTTTTATATCATCTCTCTGCTATATGTAAAAAGGGAAAATAACTTTACCTGATATATAATACCCTAATCAACACAATGCATAGCAGTAAAATATATGCTCTTTGAAAACAGACCCTATTTATTCTTACATTTGTATCCCCAGCAATCCATACAGTGCCTTATATATGCTGCTTATAAATACTTATTAAATTGAATTGAATCATGGCATAACATATGAGTCATATTATAACAATATTCTATCATATAATAAAATATCATTAGTGTGTACTTATATGATTCACAAAGCTGAGTCATAGTCATAACCAGGAATTGTTATGCCAAGGGAAAAGTTATGAGACCAAAGTGTTACAGCGTTTTTTGGAGAAGGTCAGATAAGCAGCATAGGGTCCAACTATAGATGTTGCTGTGGTGGGAGAGAGAGTAGATGATCCTCACATATTATTTTAATATACTCTGGTAGCTAATTCATTAACCTAAAGAATGTTCATATTATACTTTATAAGAACAGTGCTTTCTTGAGCTAGCTGGAAATTCCTTAAGTATAATTGAATCACATTTTATCAGGTAATTGGAGTCATTTACAATCATAAGCCGTTAAACAAATTGAAGGCATGATAGAAAAAGAGATAGTTATGGAAAGTAGACAGGGAGTGGGAGATGGGGTAAAGAAGGGAAGACAAAAAAAAGTAAGAGGAAGATAGAAGGGGGAGGAAAGAAGGAAAGGAGAGAGAGAGTAGTACTTAGAGAAAATGTATAGTTATATACATGTATGTATGCATATATATGTGTGTGTGTATAAGTACATATGGCTGTGTGTATGCATACTCATATGAGGGAATTTATTTATAATCTAGTTGATTTCTTCACTTTAATTGATTAGTTCAACAGTGAAGCTAATAGTTGGTGCTATAAAGACTGTTGAGTCACTCAGATATTGTTAATGTACATAGTTGTAACATTAGTGTAAAATAATTTTATCATTCTCAACTAGGAATTGTCATAATTTGCACTCAGGAAAAAAATCATAACCAAAGTATATTCTTATTTATTTACTTAATTCAATTCATTAAACATACTTTAGCTCCCATTCTGTGCTGAGTCTTAGGGGAGATAATTTCAGTTCTTGCCTTCATAAAGTTGAGATGAAACACATTACAAATGCACAGACAATATTAAAAAGAAAAGGAGTATCATTTGGATTATTGCAGTTGAAATGTATTTCATTTGGAACAAACCTGTTGATATTTCCTTAATAAATTACTTTCATAATCACTGGCAGTGAAACCATCACAATGGAACTTTATCTTCTTAGGAGCTTATGTACTATAGAAGTAGAAATAGTACGAAAAAAGACAAAGATTAGAAGAGAACTTGGATCGGACAATGAGCTGAGTCTAATATTGAATGCTTATTTGCTCTTGCAAGTGAGTTGTATGATTAATGTCTAACTCTACTGATACAGAATCCAATTCATCCAGATTTATTCCTAATATGTGTCTTGCTTATGATCCACATAATCAACTACCAATTCTTGCTAATTCTTTCTCCATAACATGGAGTGCCTAAAACTTAGGTTAAAATAGCTTAAAACTGTTTTATACCTTTTGGAATTCCCTATTTGTATCACAGTTGTTCCTTTTCTCCCTTCTTCTGACTCCTTTCTTTATTTAGTCCTTTCTTATCTCTCATCAGGAATAGTACAATATTTCTGGCTCATCTCTCCCCTCTCCAATTTATCCTCCAAACAAATGCAAATTAATATTCCTAAAAGACACGTCTAACATAATTTCCCTGTTCAAGAAACTCTAATGATTCCCTATTGCTTTTAGAATAAAATGAAAATTTGTTTGGCATCTGAAGCCTTTCATTATGTTTCCAATTTGACTTTCCAAGCTTACTGAACATCACCTTTCTTTAAAAAAAAAAAAAAAAAAAAAAAAAAAAAAAAAAACCTATTTCCTAAGCTATCAGAACTATTTGGTGTACTCAAATTTAATTTTTTATCTATGATAATTTTGCATATGATAGTCATTACCCTCAAAATGTATCCCTTGTTCACCTCTGCCCAATATCAACCCTAGCTCTCTTTAATAATCAACTCAAATTCAGAAAAGCTTTAATCCAGTTCCTTCAATTGCCCGTGACTTTCTCCTAGACTCTTCAGGAAAAAAAAAATTCTGTAAATATTCTGGATTTACTCATGTGTTCCCATCTCAATAGAATGTAATGTCTTTGAGGGCAAACATTCTTCAAAATATCCCCAGAGCCTAGCAGCTTAGCTGTTACATGGAAATTACTTGATAAGTAGTAATCAAATAAGTGGATTCCATAACCACACCCTAAAACAATTAATTTATATTTATTTTTAAAGCCTCTCTTAAAAGTCATCCAAATATGGTGTCAGTATTTCATTTCTCCTCCCTGTTTCCCTCAATCATGTATACATAGTATCTCTCTTCACCTGCTTGCTGATGCCTGAAATTCCTTTAACAAGGGACAAAACCTTTCATTTCACAATTGTAGATAAAAGGCTTAAAATGCAAATCCATTTGGATTTGCAAAAGAAGTATCACCTTTACTTAATGTATAAAAAGCCTAGAATAACATCTAACATATTTATCAAATAACCATGCATCCTTTCATTGTGAAGTACCTTTTGTTCCTTTAGAAGAATGCAGAAATTATTATTCTTAGTCTTTAATTTTTTTTTACTTTTATATTCCTCTAACTGATCTTCCCTGTTAAAGATTTTTATTAGTTTTGGTAGCTGACAATATGTATCACTTTGTGATTTACAAATTGCTTTTCATACATTAGTTTATCTGCGACTCAGTCAGAACCATTGAGTTAAGCATTATAGTATTATTATCCTCACTTGACAGGAGAAAAAAATAAATCTTTAGAAAAGTTGAGCAAATTTGGTCAAAGTCACACAACTAGTGAAGAGCAGAGTTGAGATTCTGAGATAATATGCAAAAACAAGTATATTACTTTATTTGCAGAGGCAGTATAACATAGAAGAAAGAATAGTAACTTTCAAGGAAGGTGGTAGTTTGCATCTTTACTTAACTTCTCAGGCTCAGTTTCTTCATATGTAAAAAATGAGACAATAATGTGTGTACTATTTACCTTATTATTTTGTTTTTCATATTGAGAATATTTTCATAACTACTTTTTATTTCAATTTCTTTTTGAGATAGGGAGGGTAAGACTTTTCATGCAAAAAGGTGGAATCCATTTTTTTGTTATTTTGTTGTTTTTTGTTTGTTTTTCTGTCAAGTTTATTGAATATTAATCCTGATGATTATTTGGACAGTTCCAGGATCAGAAAACTGTGCCAGGTTATGCATTTTCATTTGGGCTTATCTCCTCCTGGCATGATCTGTTCTATCAAATACCTGTGAAGAGTTCACTAGAATTCATATTTTAATCATGACATATTTATTACATTCTAAAAAGTATGTTTAGCTAAATATTCTTCAGCAAGTATTTCTTTTTTTACCTTCTTTTTCAAATCTTTTAGAATTCTTAGCATCATGAAATATTTATCTATATTAAAACAATGTCATAAAAAGGTCAGGCAATAGTCCAGATGATTATGGAGGAGGGGAAAGAAAGAAAAAAAAATTAATGGGAAAAATACTCCCAAGGAAAGAGGAGTTTATGTGATTTGAAGTATCCAGATTGACTATCCAGATGGCACCTGCCAGAATTTGCCATGTCTTGCATTGCATGAATTTCCAATCCATTTAATTAGATAATGTTGATTTAACTTATCTCAATACTAATAGAAATACAACGGAGATACATGCTACATAATCTAGATTTTAATTTAACTGCTGCTGTTGTGTGACTTTTTAATGAGTTTAAAACTTTTTTTCTTTTCAATGATTTTATTTTTCTGAATACATATGAAGATAGTTTTCAACATACATTTTTTATAAAACTTTGTATTTTAAATATTCTTCCTCTTTACTTCTCCCTTCCCCAAAACAGTAAATAATCTGATATAAGTTAAATACGTCCAATCCATTTCCATATTTGTCATGTTATGTAAGAAAAATCTGACCAAAAGGAAAAATAGTATGAAAAATAAAGAACAAATAAACAGAAAGATGAAAATATGATCCTTCGATTCATAGTAGGTCTTCATAGTTTTCTCTCTTGATGAAGATAGCACTTTCCCTCCCAAATCTATTGAAATTCCCTTGAATCACTACATTTTAAAGAATCAAGTCCATTAAAGTTTATCATCACTTAATTTTGTTGCTGTGTGCCATGTTCTCCTGGTTCTGCTCAATTCACTCAGCATCAGTTCATGTAGATCTTTCCAGGCTTTTCTGAAATCAGCTTGCTCATTTTTTCTTATAGAACCATAATATCCCAGTACGTTCATACACCATAATGTATTCAACCATTTCCCATCTGATGAACATCCAAAGAGTTTAACCTTATAACTTGAGGAGCAGAATTCAGCTTTGCCCTATATTTAAATGATTTATTCACTCACAGAGCTACATCCCAGTATGACTTTAAGGAATAATTATTTGTACATGGACTTAAAAGATAAAAATTTATAGGGAAATTAAAATTAATGTGATAAATATTCAGTACTCCCAGAACAGAAAATATCTCCACCATTTTAGAGTGATGCTAGCTAGCATTGGGGTTTATAATCTCAGAATATTTCCAGGTACACTGAGAATCTGTAATTTAATTAACAATACTAACTTCATCCATTCCATAGTTACCAAGAAACTTAGATACTTGTAAAAAGTAATAGTAATAATTATTATCAGCAGGCATAATGTTTCTTTTTTGTGTCAAGTGTTTGTGTAATTTCTTATATATAATGAATGTATTTGTGTACAAAAGTACTCGAAGGAGCTATGATTCTCTCAGCATGAAAGAGAAATCACGACACAGAGGGAAGAACACTGCAGTCAAAGTCAGAAAAACAGTCAACTTCTCAGGGATTGTTCAACCATGTTTAGCATTTTATAATGCTGCTTTTTTACATTCCTATGTGTGCAATATAAAGCTTCCTAGGTAGCTCTGTTCCCTTTTTCTGAGTTTTTATCCTGAGAAACTTCTATAAAAATAATAGATTTTTATTAAGGCATTCATTTATGTTTACTCATTCTTCCAATACACTTCCTGACTTTAAACTCAGAACTAGGTAGTAAGAAACAGATTTGCCACTTGACAAATATTTGTATACCTTATATAAGGTTATTCTACTTTATGATTTATCCTAGAACTCTTTTGACCTGAAATATAATCTTCCTGATATGACAATTTTTTAGCTTTACCATATCCCTTGTGCCTGCAGAACTGTCTGTTTTCTTATGTGACCAAAACTGGAAAGTATATGACTCATGATATTTTTATTCTATTTCATATGAGAGGTAAGTGTTATTAACTTTTAAGTCTTTGTGGACAGAATTAGGGTGGAAAACTCAACTGTGTTCCCTTCCCATTTCTTTTTCTCCCTTTTTTCCCCTATTTTCATCTTTGCTCTGTTTGCCAAGTGGATTCATCAAAGAAAATGAAAGAGGAAAGTAAAATAGAAGGCAGATTGGAAAAATCATTGCTAAGAGCTATGACAAGGGAAAGATTAATGGAGAAAGAAGCATTTAAATGGGGCTTTAAGTGTGAGTAGCCACTCAGCAAGTGAAAAAAAGAAGCAAAAGATTCCAGAATCAGGAAAAACTTGCACAAACAAAGCCATAAAGTTTGGAAAGCAAAAAGTATGCCAAATTGAATAATATGATAGAAATCTCACTAATTAGAGCATGGGACAATATTTTTAAAATCCAACGATCCAATTATTTGCTATAGGATGTATAGTTTTAGGTTAATATTTTTATTGAAATATATCTTATATTTCTATAGAACCTTGATCTGGTTGATTTATATACTCTAAGTGCTTGGATTAGATATAATATGTACTTTCTCTTGTATTCTTCTCTTTCCAAAAAATCTTCATGTATTATATATTCAATTAGGTCTTTCTTCAGACCTTTAACAGATAACAGTGTAGTGTTTTGTTTGCCATCTTCCACTACTACTACTGCTGCTGCTGCTGTTGCTGCTACTACCAGTACTACTAGTAGTAGTTAGTACTTAGTAATAGTAGTAGTAGTGGTGGTGGTAGTGTTTGTAATAGTAGTAGTACTAGTAGTTGTGTAGTAGTAGGTCTGATAGTGGTGGTAATAGTGATGATGATGATGATGATGATGATAATGATAATTATGATGATGATGATGGTAATGATAATAATATAGAAGATTAATAATAATTCCTGAAAAAGATTTCAATAAATCTTTAGAAAAGAAGCTCACAGTTCTCTAATTCAATTTAAAAAGAGTAATTTTATGCCTTTGCACAACAGATCACAGAATATTATATTTTTAAAAGGATAATAATATCACATTATTCTGCCAGAATCCCCAATTGGTAAGAATAACATCATCATCATCATCATCATCATCATCATCATCATCATCATCATCATCATCATCATCATCTTCCTGTGGAAAGACCATTGTAATAATCAGAAATCATTATCCTCAGCAATGTTTAGTCTTTTTTAAAAGTGCACACGATTGGGATTATTGAATATGACTAAAATGATTCTCCTCTGGGTCTATGAATTGGAAAGTATCCCAAAATATAATCAAATTGCCCTTCCAAGGGTAATAGTGTGAACTGCACTATTATGATATCTACAAAGAAGCATCAAACAAAGGAATGTGTCATATAGATGTATTGGGTGAAAAGGAATTTATGATGAAAGAGAAAAATATTTACCACACCTCCTGAATTCTAAGAAAGAAGTTACTTGGTGGCTAGAATTACACACTGCAAGAATTATATGTTTCATGATATAGTGAGTGATGTAGTGGGTGGGGTACTGTACCTGAGTAAGATCTGAATTTGCATCCAAATTCAGGCAGTGTGATTTTGAGCAAGTTATTTAATTTTTGTGTTTATTAGTTTGCCAAAATGAAAATTGAGGATAATAAGAGTGTTTATCTCTCAAAGTTATTGTGAGGATCAAATGTTTGTTAAGAGGAAAATGCAAAAAAAAAAAAAAAAATTAGTACAGTGCCTGATATGTAGCAGGGATGACACAAGCAGTTATTTCCTTTATCTTATACTAAAAACAAAGATCTCAACATATCCTTAAAAATTCAAAAAATAAACTATACCAGAACTAAATCAATATAACAGACCAAACTGTTGCCTACAATTGTGCAGTTAAAACACTGAAATTAAAAACATTAAAAATAAAATTTTATATGCACCATATTAAATGAATAAAAAAGTAATTATTTAGTCCTTAGTTCATGCAAAGAACTGTGTTGGTTACTGAGGACACATAAAATCCTCATTGTCTTCAAGATTTGTGTAATGAAATGTGTAAATGGGTAATGTGTAAAAATAATTAAATAATACAAAAAGTTAAAAACAGGTGGGAACAGGATGAACTGCATTGTCAGCATCAACTGATTCTGATGAAGTTGGATAATGGATGTTTATGTGAGTCTATAAGAGATGATTTTATACTCTACTGTTATGGGCCAGAACTCTGAAATTGAAACAAGGTATTAAGTCAGTGGAATTGATAAAGACAATGGTTATCTAGTTTAGCATGGTTCAGTATGATTGATTTAATATTACAACAAATAATGGTTTTCTAGTGATATAATGATTGGTTTACACTCAGTATGGAGCATATAACCAGGGACTGGGAGCCACAGAGGAGAACCTTTCAGAGGGCAGAGAAGACTGGCAGGAGCTCAAGCTCTTGGAACCAAGGACAAACATTCATTCGATTTTCAGTCAGGCCACTGGTGGCAGGCTCTCCTCCTGCATTTCTCCACTGAGACCAGTCTGAAAGACTGTCCAGAAAACTGCCCAGCTCCAGGAAGGAGATAATAAAGAATCTGGACTATAAGAAAGCCAACCAGTACCCAGGTAAGGAAACAAGACTTTGAAAGAGATAATAAAGGATTTGGACTTTAACACCTGGCTGTTTTTGTGGTGATTACTGAACTGAAAGGAAAGCTGCTTTCAGAGACCCCCAGGAAAGCTGAGCCAGAGAACACTACATTTTATTACTTTTATTTATTTGCAAAAAGAATTTTTTTATTCAGCTGTAGAAGGCTGGAACTTTGGAGAAGTATACTTGAAACAAGGTGTTAACTCAGTGGAATTGCTAAGATGATTGTTCTCTACTTCACGTATATACTTAGTACTTAGTATGGTGATGCAGTGGTTCTCTAAGTTCACACACGATTAGTATGCTGTAATGATATAATTACAATAAGGTATATAAGAGCTAAGAAGGACTGGAAGATAGACATTCTATCTTTGAACAGCCTGCTGGTAGCTGTCCTGCCTTCTCACTTCTCCACAAAGGTAGCCAGAACATTACATTTTGGCCCCCAATGTGGAGCTTTATGTTTGCAATTTGAGATAATAAAAGAGGAAGCTAGGAGCATAGTAAAAGATTGTACAGCACGCCTTCCTTTCCATGCTCCTACATTCCCTCCAGGGAAGAATCCTCGTGGTTTAAGATCCAATGAAATTTGGCAAATGGATGTGACCCATTATAAATCTTTTGGTCGTCTCTTTTATCCATGTTGTAATAGACAGGATTTGCTTTTGCAATACCAGCAGCAAAAGAAACAGCCCAAGTGGTCACTGAATTCTTTATTCAAGCTTTTGCAATTACGGGTGTGCCACAAAAAATAAAACAGACAATGGACCTGCATATGCTTTTTACATTTTGCACACTTTTGTGCATAGTATAATTTTACATACCACTGGCATATCTTTTAATTCTCAAGTTCAGGCAATAGTAAGTAGAGAAGAGAAACAGATATCAAGATGCTCCTCCAAAAACAAGAGAGGGGGAGCCACAAGTAACCCTAGAGAACAATCATCTCATGAATTCCACTGAGTTAATACCTTGTTTCAAGGATACTTCTCCAGAGTTTCAGCCCTCTGCATTCAGCTATGCAGGAGTGCAAAGAGCATTACATATAAAAGAATGATAATAAGGAAGCCTCTTGTCCCTGGAGCATTCTGTCTTAATTCCATCAAAAAAGATGAAAAGGATGAGCTAGTTGCTAAAATTATTAATGTTATATATTATATAATACACATTATACAATATATAATATTGCAACAACTGCTATTTGTATAACATTTTTAAATTTCCTTGCATATGCTATTTAATTTATTCTTTACACCAACTTTATGAGGTAAATGCTAGACTTATTACTTTCTCTGTTTTACAGTTGAGGAAACTAAGGTTCAAAAACATTAAATATCATGTGCTGGTTAGTTAGCAACAATAAGGCTTCAAATTTAGGGATT
The DNA here is from genome assembly GCF_048593235.1 of Sminthopsis crassicaudata. Lineage (NCBI taxonomy): Eukaryota > Metazoa > Chordata > Mammalia > Dasyuromorphia > Dasyuridae > Sminthopsis > Sminthopsis crassicaudata. The sequence continues at coordinate 265,059,085 of NC_133621.1, forward strand.
TTGATTACAAAGTTTTTGGTTTTGTTTTGTTTTGCTTTTTTACAGAACACATCTCCATGTTGGTTCTATTCCTATCCTGTGCCTCACATAACTTTCTAGACAGTGAAGATATGTGTATCATGTAGCCAACCACCAAATCCTGCCTTCTTCATCAAATGTAAAAAAAATAAAGATCAATTTCAGTGAAACGAAGGAACTTACTATCCTCAGGCAGCAATCATATTGGCTGTCTTGACTGGAGTATAAAGCCATGCACTTTTGGCTTAGATTTCGTTGATCTACCTTTATTCCTGCCTATAGCAATAGTCACAACTGTGATTATTATAACTACCCTTAGGTGATAAAAATGTATCTTTTCCTTCTAAAAGAAAGCAGTAAAAGATAGGAAAGTTTAAGAATCATAACCTTTATAACACTCCCAGATACAAGATATCCAGAAAACAAACTTCCTCTGATCCCATCTTCCCTGGATGACAGAAAAAGGCATTACATACTGGGTTTGTGGCTATTGCAAATTGGTCATACCTTTCCCTTTTTATCCCTGAAGCAATTCAAGTCATACTTAAAAAGATGAAAATTGTGTTCTTCTCAAATCTTCCCCCCTTTCAGTGCTGCCAGTAGTCATGCTGGATCTCTTATAGTTCTTTCTTTTCAATCCACTTTATATCAATAGGAAATAAATTCACAATACATTTTTCCCAGAACAATATTCAAAATTCTCCCAGACAGAAATGAATGAATGAATGTGTGTGTGTGTGTGTGTTTGTGTGTGTGTGTGTGTGTGTATTCTTAGAGTTAGGTTCTTCAATAGATCTGGAAAAGTAAAAAAACTCATAAGATAATACAAATGCAATTTTTAAAAACTTCCTTGTTACAATTAACATTCTCTTTAATATAAACTACAAGTAATAAAAGTTCATGGCTTCATATATGTTCTTTTTCTTTGAATATGGAAATGTTTCCATTGATACTTTGTGCCGGTTTATGCTAAAAATATGAAAAATAAAAATAAGAGATATCTTTTGAACTCACTGGTGCATCTATGAATGCCAACCCCCCTTTTTAAATTTCACAAGCAACAAGCTAAACATAGCTTTTTAAAGGAAAGTTGGTGATCTCATGGGCACAAATACAGTCTATGACCTCAAAGAGTTTGTCATTCAACAGCACAAACATTTTTGCCATTGTAGTGTTTGTGCTCAATTTTAATGATCCTCTCTGAGGGCCAACTGCCCAATTGTGAAGGTTTGCTTTTCATTCTCCTTACATTTTCACTGATTACTTCATTCCTTTGCAAGAAATTAAACAGAAAGCTTGTTTAACTCATATCTTGGGAAGGAGCTGGTTTCCTTTTTAAAATTTTACATAAAAGGAAAGCAGACAATGACATGCATTCTGATTAATAGGTTCTATACCTACAGAGAATTAAAAAATGGCAATTGTGTAGAGGTTGGAAGCTCTAGTATTTTTGAAGTTCATATTTCTATAATGGAGCAACAAGAGAGTTAACCTTAGAGTCATGCCCTGTCATTGGCACATACTCATTGTATGACACTGACTGGTTCACTAAGCTCTAAGAGCCCCAGACAAATCTCTAAGGCTTCAGGGTGATAATGGCATTCTAATATACATAAGTAAGAGTTTCCTGATTGTTCACTTTATAAGTTCCATTGTTTCCTTCCAGGAAAAAGTGATGTAAAATTACTAGAAAAGAAAGAAAGAGCAAGTGGAGCAGTAGAGAGAGATAAGAGTTGAAAGTGAAAAAAAAAGAAAGGAAGGAAGGAAGGAAGGAAGGAAGGAAGGAAGGAAGGAAGGAAGGAAGGAAGGAAGGAAGGAAGGAAGGAAGGAAGGAAGGAAGGAAGGAAGGAAGGAAGGAAGGAAGGAAGGAAGGAAAGGAAAAGGGAAAGAAAGAAGAAGTAACTATCTGCAGCATGTGCTAAAATAAGTGATGTGGGTATGACAAATAAACTTTGTTTGGGCTGACCAGTTGTGGAATATGGAAAACAATTATTTTCTGTCAACTCCCAATTCTCAAAAGGAGCTTATTATTTATTCAAATGAGCCACATCTGGAGAAATGTTACCATCTGTTAGCAACTCTTCAACTTAATGCTTTGAACTTTGCCATCAAGCAGTGGTATTAAGCTACTTGAAAAATCCCATAAACAGACATAACAATTCTCATTTAAGTTCTGTTTTTAATTAGATTTACTAAGCCTTGGCTCTGATTAACTGTGGGTAATGTTTAAATGTGATCTATTAACTCTGAATTGTGTTAGTGAAAGAGCAAAGAAAGCACTCAATAAAAGGGCAAATAATGATGAAGGAAAGGGGTCTTGAATGCTGTGCCAAGGAGAAGGAGACAAATGAAGCTGAAGAAATTATACAATGGCCATAAAAGTATATATTTTTAAAATATTTAAGTTTCGTTCTAATGATAGTCTTTTTTTTTACATTTCTAGTATAGTATCATGATAGAAGTGCTTGATTTGAAAGTACCTGAGTTCAAATTCTAACTGTCATTTATTTTGTGATTGTAGAAAAATGATTGAACTTCACTGAAGTTCTTCATATATAAAATGAGGGGAGCCCTGAGGACTATTCCAGCTCTCAATATATAATACTAACATTAAGGAATGAACAAAATAAATATTTAGACAATACCCTTTGAAGGGAAGGCATAAGTTCTTTCACATGATGTATCTATTGGGAAAAAATTCTATTAAGTTTCCTTACCTGTAGGATTCCCTTCTCTAGCATACGGCCCCTACTCCTGCAAAATAACATTTCTAATACACAAATCTAGTAATATCACTTCCCTCCTCAAACATCTTCATTCACTGGTTTGGTCCATAAGATAAAATCCTTATGTTAGCATTTAAGGCTCTCAATAATTTTACCTAGACTACATTTTGAGCTTCATTTCATCCTACTTCGCTTTAGAATTATTCTAGAATTTAATTCTAGAATTGTGCTTTTCAAATCTTTTTTTGTCCAATTACCATTTTCTACTCACAAAAAACTTTTGAATACTTCCTCAAAAGGATTTTGTTTATATGGATTTTGCCAAATAATATTTACCATATTAGAAATTAAATATCATTTATATTATTATCAAAATAATCTGGTCCTCACAAATCCCCTTAAATGGTATTAAGGATCCTCAGGAGCACATGGACCACACTTTGAAAACCACTGTTTTAGCTAACTTCCTCTTCCAACTCCATCTTTAAAGGTTTCTCTTATACATGAAACTACACCTTTCTATCTTTCTTATTCTTCTATTTGAATTAAGATATCAATGTGAAGGGTCTTCATAAGAGCCAAATCTCCCCTAAATTCTCCATTAAACTTCAAGAAGAAAAATGATTTAAAATAATAAAGACAAAGTTCTTTCCAGAGAAACAACTGAAGGGGCAGCTCAAAGGCACAGTGCATAAAGTCAAGAGTAACAGAATCGAAATCTGGTGTCAGATACTTAACACTTATTAGCTGTGTAATCTTGGGCAAGTCACTTAATCCCAATTGCCTGACAAAAACAAAGCAAAAAAAAGAACTGACAAATCAAAGTAAGTATAGAATTGCTTTATGTATATACATTAATACACATAAATGTATACACACACATACACACACACATACATACACACACACATACACACACACATATAAATATATACAAATAACACAAACATAAATTTTTCCTCTAAGGTGGGAGGAAGAAAAAATACATATTAATTTTGTTTAATTTTTTTTTGCTTGTTTTATTTAATAAATTAAAATAAATCATTTCCCTAATAAGAAAAAGAATGACAACAGAAAGTTCCTCCATCTAGGCTCAAGACTACCCCAAAATATAGCCTAGAGCATGTGGCATTCTGAGATGGGGCAAAGCATGAAAGAGAAAACCAGCACCGAGAACTAAGGGCTAAAGGCAGAATGATGTCAGCTCCTCCCTGTTGGAGAACCAGGAGTAGGTCAGCACTTTGCTGTTTTGGTCTCTGGGGAATACATATTGCCTAAACCTATTTCTCTCTGTAGTGAGCCAATCAGATTAACCCAAGTAGTGAGAGTCCTTTAGAAGGTCTATGTGTGCAAAAGCTATGGCATCATAATATCTAGCATACATGCAGAAAGAAAGAAAGTCATAGAAAGCCAAAAACTCATATTGGATCATGATACACCACTTCTGCAAGGCCAGAATTCTATAAAGAATAATGCTTAGTTCTAACCAACTTAGACATCAGAGAGAATAGCACCAATAAAAGCCTGGTTACACCATGTAAGAGTGAATGAGGGAAAACCTTTGAGCTGTTCTACAAAGTCTCAATCCAAAAAATGAGGAGAATTTATTATACTATAGACAAATTCAAAAGGCAGAAGTAACTATTCTAGTAATAGGTAAGTAAGCAATAGATAGACAGATAAGCAGGGAAACTATATTATGCTTATAGGCACCTTATATAATGAAATTATAGTAATATTTAATATATGTATCAAATAGTATACCATCTAAAATATTTATAGGAAATAAAAAATAAGGAAAGAGACTGTCAACAAACACATAGTTGATGACTTCAATGTAGAGATAGCTGAAACTTATTGAAAAGATAAAATGCTAGAATCTAAATAGGATTTCATAGAATTTACATATTGTAGGTATCATATGGTTTGCTGAAACATAGTTATTAATGCTTCACTATCAATGTCTCCTTCCCATTGGATTAGATTTATTTTAAGAACTTGGGCAAGAGGGAATTATCTCTTTTTTGCTGTGATTTCTTTTCTAAAAAAAAATATTATTTATTTATATCTAGCTTTTAGAAAAAAAAAAAAAAGATTTGAGTTTCTCTAACAAACTCACCCATCTACTAAAGGTAAGCAATATTATATCAATTATATATGTGACATCATGCAGCACATATTTCCATATTAGACATAAATAGGAAATGTATATGTCAATTTGCACTCAGAGTTCATCAGTTCTTTCCCTAGAGGTGCACATATAAGTTCTTTGGAGTTTTATTAGATTACTCTATTGATCACAGTTGATAAGTCTTTCACATTTCATCATGACAATATTGTTGTTACTGTGTTCAATGATTTCTGGTTTTGTTCATTTCACTTTGCATCAGTTCATATAAATCTTTCCACATTTTTATGAAATATTTTCCTCTTCATTTCTTATAGAATAATATTATTCCATCAAAATCATATGTTGCAACTTTTTTGACCATTCTCTAGCTTATTCTTGCTATCTCCAAAAGAACAGCCAGAAATATTTTTGCATATCTAGGTCTATTTAGTTTTTTTTTGATCTTCTTGTGATTTTGACCTTTGTCTATTTCTTTGTCAAAAGTATACATAGTTTCTATAGAATACATATTTCATAACATTCTATTAGTGTTTATTTCATTTCATTCCTTCCAATATTTGTCATTTTTTGTAGGTAGGAGGTAGTTTTGCAGAGTCACTTTAATTTACATTTTTCCTATCAATAGTGATTTGGAGCATTTTTTTTCATATTGACATAGATACTTTTATTTTTTTCTTCTGAAAACTGTTTATATTCATTGGGAAATTATCAGTTGGAAAATGGCTCTTATTTTTATAAATTTGACTCAGTTTCCCATATATTTGAGAAAAATAGGCTTCAAAGAAAATTTCTATATTTTTATTACATGATTATTCATCAAAATATAATTCCTGTTATCATCTCATTCATTAATTCTATATGTTCATTTTGCTTTGTTTGAGATCATGATCCCTACCTCTGCCTTTTTTTAATTCTGCTGAACTATATTGGATTCTACTTCATCTTTTTATTTAGTCTCTGTGTGAATCTTTGTATTACAACTGTGTCTCTTTTAAATAACATATTATTGGAGTTGGGGGTTTTTGAGTCTTTTAGGTTTTTATTTTCCTATTTTTTATTAAAGCTTTTTATTTTTCAAAACATATGCATGGATAATTCTGCAAAATTATCCTTTGCAAAACCTTTCATTCCAGTTTTTCCCCCTTTTTCCCACCCTCTTTCTCTAGATGGCAAATAATGAAAACATATGTTAAACATGGTAGAAATGCATGTTAAAAACTCTATATACATCCATATTTATACAAGAAAAATCAAATCAAACCAGAAAAGAAAATGACAAAAATAATAAAATGCAAGCAAACAACAATGAAAAGAGTGAGAATGCAATATTGTGAACAACACTCAGTTCCCATAGTCCTCTCTCTAGGTATAGATGGATTTTTTGATCACAAGACCATTGGAACTAGTCTGAATCATCTCATTGTTAAAGAGAGCCACGACCATCAGAATTGATCATCTTATAATATTGCTGTAGCCATGTACACTGATCTCCTGGTTCTCCTCATTTCACTTAGTATAAATTCATGCCAGTCTCTCTAGGCCTCTCTGAAATCATCCTGCCAATCATTTCTTATACAACAATAATATTCCATAGCATTCATATACCATAACTTATTCATCCATTCTCCAACTTATGAGTATCCGTTCAGTTTTCAGTTTCTTGCCACTAAAAAAAGAGCTGCCACAAATATTTTTGCACATGTGGGTCCTTTCCCCTTCTTTAAGATATCTTTGTGATATAAGCCCAATAGAATCACTGATGAGTCAAAAGGTATGTAAAGTTTGATAACTCTTTGGGCATAGTTATTGGAGTTGTTTTTAATCCATTCTGTTATCTGCTTCTTCTTATCTTGCAGACAGCTGTTTGTTTTATTTTTTATGATGAGGTATTTCATATTTCCTTCTATATTTCATTCTTTTCAGTTATTTTGTTATTTCATGATATTTTATGTAGTCATTATCATGAAGCTTTATTTTCTTCAGTGAATGTCTTTACTTCTTTTTCCATTTAGTCAATTTAATTTTTTACAGTAAATTTGTGTACTTCCTTTATCATCATTGTCAACTTTGTTTTTTAATGTATTACTTTCTTTAATATATTTATCCTTCTTTACCAAGCTATTAATTCTTTTTTATTTTTTTTGGACATGGTAAATATAATATATTTTGTTTGACTACACCTATTTGTCAAAAAGAAATTTGGGTTTTTTCCTTGTTTTTTTTAATAGGAAGGAAGGTGGAATGAAAAAAAGGAGTGTTTGAGAAATGAGAAAAATAAACATTAAAAATATATAAAGCATTATTATAATCATATGTAACTTCTAACAGCATTCCCTTTTTATTAATTTTATAATTGTAGCATTTTTGACAGTACATATTTACATATATACATAATTCTTTTTTCATAATTCTCTTCTATCACTCATTTCTTTTCCCAATTTTTCTCTACCATTCATCACTGTCCAAGAATACTTCATCAGCTTGTGTTCTATTAATATTTTTTCTTAAAAGCCTTTGTTGTTGTTTTCACATTGTTGTCTTCTAAGTCTGTGTCTTATTCTTCCTGCCACTATAGTAGTTCTTGTGGTCAAGTTCTTTTTTGCTATTATTTGATAATTTTCCAGACTATTTCTTGACTTTTAACTTTATGTTAAAATTTGACTATGCTTACCCAGCACTGGGAACATACTGGGCCATCATTGAGAGTTTATTGTGATGTTCTCCAGAGCTCATGTGAGGACTGCAGTTTTTGGTGTTTCCAAAATGTTGTAATCCAGAGAGAAATCTAATCACTGCTTACTTTATTTCTGCTCTTTTCTTTACCTAGGAATTATCAACACTTGCCTATAACCACAATCACTTGACCTTGGAACTGTGACCACATCTTTTTAGTATCCTGAATCAGCAATTGCTTATGATCCTCTCTGTCTTGAAATTGGTACCAGGCCCCCCATTCCATTCTAACTACAAGTGCTTATCTCTACCCTAGAACTGTGACCCAGAACTTCTACCTCTGGTCTAAGAACTCTCCAAATTACTGTGGATACCCATGTTAGGGCCACCATAATGAAATTTTGTTTTTAGAGTGATATTTCTATTTGAGATTTTCTGAAAGTCCAAAAATTTTCTGGTCAGAATTCATCTGACCATTAAGTGGGGGAAATTTTCAATCCTATTTAAAGTAAAAGTTCACAGGGAATGTAGCCAAGATGGCAGAGAGGAGACAAGTTTTTTTTTGTTTGTTTGTTTTGTTTGTTTGTTTGTTTTTTCTGAGCTCTCCTTGATGTCCCTCAAATTAACAGCAAATCAAGCCTCTGAACTGGTGTTGGAGTGACAGAATTTATAAATTTTTGGAGTGTAACAAATTTCCAGCAGAAGATAATTTGAAAGATCTTCAAAAAAGATCTGTTTCATGTTGGCATGGAAGGAGGAAGGCCAAGCACAGCTATTACAGAGACTCAAGGAGGTATGGCATCCCACATGCTGGAGAATCTTCCAGGAGGAATCTACAGCAATGTTGCCTACTCTGTCCTAGTTGTAAGTGAGTAGATCAGCAGATTAGCTGTAAGACATCCAACACAAATACAAAAGGAAAGTAGTGAGCCCCTAAACCCCAGAATATCATAGCCACACTCACAGCAGAAGTTAGTCAGCACTGACCCAGTGCAGCTATTGTCACCTATAGAAGAAGCTTGGACAACCTTCCCTTTGCCCTACAAGAAGACCTTAATCTTTTTTTTTTTTTTTAATGAGCAAAAAAGCAAAAAGGACTATGACCACAGATAGTTTTTTATGGAGAAAGAGAACATATTTCAATATCTAAAGACACTAAAAACATATGGTCTCCAGATGAAGCCTCAAAAAGGTCATATGAATTAATCCCCATCTCATAAGGCTCTTTTGGAAGAATTCCAAGAAGAATCTTAAAAAAGAGTTAGAAGAAATTGGAGAAAAGAAGTGAAAATTTTGCAAAAGGGTTTGGAAAAGGAAATGCAGAAATTATCTAAAGACAATTCCTTAAACTAGACAGTGAAATGGAAAACTCATATAAGTTCTTAAAATAGATTTATGGAAAAACAACACCTTGAAAAATAGAATTTAGGAACAAAAAAACTCATTAAAAATTCAATTGCCAAATCCAAAAGAAATTTTAAAAGGTAGTTGAAATAAATCCTTTACTAAAAATTGGCACTAAACAAATAGAAATGAATGACTCAATGAGACATCAAAAATCAGTCAAACAAAATTCAAAAAATAAAAAAAATAAGAAAATGTAAAATACCTCATTGGAAAAACAACTAACCTGGAAAATAAATCTGGGAGAGACAATCTAAATACTATTGAACTTTCTGAAAACCAGGAAGGAAAAAAGAGCCTAGACATTATCTATCAGGAAATCATCAAGGAAAACTTCTCTGGTGTCCTAGAATCAGAAGGCAAAATAGCCATTAAAAGAATTCACCAGCCACCTCCTGAAAGAGATCCCAAAATGAAAAGTACAAGGTATATCATACATAAATTTCAGAATTTTCAGATCAAGGAAAAATATTACAAGCAGCCAAAAAGAAACAATTCAAATATTGAGGAACCACATCCAGAATTATCAAGAATCTAGCAGCTTCCACTTTAAAGAATCAAAGGGTCTAGAATCTGATATTCAGAAAATCAAAGGATCTTGAATATAAGCCAAGAATCAACTATCCAGCTAAATTTAGCATGATTTTCCAGGGAAGAAGATAGACATTCAATGATACAGGTGAATTTTATTTATTTCTAATGGAAAGGTAAGAACTGAACAAAAAAAAAAAAAATGATCTCCAAATATAGAATTAAAGAGAAGCATAAAAAGGTAAAAAGGAAAGAATTCTTGAGAAATAGATATCTGTCATGGTTATATTTAGAGAGTGCAGGTATAATTTGATTTCACTGTAATGATTTAAAAATAAATTAAAGAGGTAAGGTGATTATACTGAAAAAAGAGAAAACCAGAGGTAATATGAGGGAAATTACATATCATGAAGAGGCAGAAAAGATCTATTTTAATTGAGGGAAAGAAGAAAAAGGGGATGAACATTGTGTGAATTTTACTCTCGTCAGATTAGGCTCAAAGAGAGAATATCAGATATATCTGATTTCACTGAGAAATGTCTCCCTTTATAGGTAAGTGGGAGGGCATAGGGGAAAGAAAGGAGGGAGGCTACTAAAAAGGGAAACAGACATAGTAGGAGAACATATAAGAAAAGGGGAAGGGCTATAAAGGGAGAGGGCCATTTGAGGAAGAAGGTGGTTAGAAACAAAATACTGGGGAAGACAGAAAGGGGAAAAGGAAAAAGAAAGCTAAATTTAGGGTAAATAAGACAGCAGGAACTACAGAATAGTCATTTTAACTGTGAATGTGAATGGGTGAACTCTTTCATAAAATGAAAACAGATAACAGCCTATGTTAAAAGACAGAATCCTACAATATGTTGTTTGCAAGAAACATATATAAAGCAGAGTGATACAAAGTAAAGGTAAAAGGCTGGAGCAAAATGTATTATGCTTCAGGTGAAGTTAAAAAAAAAAAAAAAGTGGTATAGCATCCAAATTCGTAGAGGAGAATCTGAGAGCTGCAAGAAGAAATAGACAGAAAAAAAAACTATAATAGTGGGAAATCTAAACCTTGCTCTATCAGAACTAGATAAATCAAACCACAAAATAAATAAGAAAAAAAGGTTAGGAAGTAAATAGAATGTCAGAAAAGTTAGGTATGATAGATTTTGGAGAAAATTGAATGGAGACAGAAATGAGTACACTTTCTTCTTAATGTTCCATGGCACTTATGCAAAAATTAATCATATATTAGAGCAATAAAAAATAAAAAAAATGCACAAAGGCAGGAATAGCAAATACATTTTTTCAGATCATGATTCAATAAAAACCAGAAGGAAATAGATCAAAAATTAATTGGAAAATAAATAATCTAATCCTAAAGAATGAATGAGTGAAACAACAAATCATAGATACAATTAATAATTTCATCCAAGAGAATAACAATAATAAGAAAACATACCAAAATTTGTGGGATGCAGCCAAAATGGTTATTAGAAGAAATTTTATATATCTAGATGCTTACTAGTATAAAATAAAGAAAGAGAAGATCAATGAATTGTGTTTGCAAATAAAAAGCCAGAGAAATAACAAATTAAAAACCCACAATTAAATACAAAATTTGAAAATCTGAAAATAAAAGGGGAGATGAATAAAATCAAAAGAAAACTATTAAGTTAATAAATAAAACTAAGAACTAGTTTAATGAAAAAAAACAACAAAATAGATAAAATTTTATTTAATTTGATTAGATAAGGGAAAATCTAATTGTTAGTCTGAAAAATGAATAGGGCAAACTTTCCACTAATGAAGAGGAAATTAGAGCAATAATTAGGAGTTATTTTGCCCAATTATGTCAATAAATGTGGCAATCTAAGTGAAATGGAGGAATATTTTTAAAAATATAGATTGCCCAGATTTGACAAAAGTGGAAATAAATTACTTAAATAATGTCATTTTAGAAAAAGAAATAGAACAAGCTATTAATCAACTCCAGAAGAAAAAGTCTCCAGGGCCAGATGGATTTACATGTGAATTCTACCAAACATTTAAAGAACAATTGACTCCAGTACTATACAAATTATTTGAAAAAATAGGGAAAGAAGGACTCCTACAAAATTCCTTTTATGACACAGACACAGTCCTCATACCTAAACCAAATAGGATGAAAACAGAAAAGAAAATTATGGGCCCATTTCCCTAAAGAATACCAATGCAAAAATTTAAAATGAAATATAAGCAAAGAAATTACAGAAAATAATCCCCAGGATAATACACTATGAGCAAGTAGAATTTATACTAAAAATGCAGGGCTTCCTATATTAGGAAAACTATTAGTATAATGAACTATATCAATAATCAAACTAACAAAAATCATATGATTATCTCAATAAATGCAGAAAAAGCATTTGAAAAAATCCAATATTCATTCCTATTAAAAACACCAGAAAGTATAGGAATAAATAGACTTTTCCTTAAAATGATCAGTAACATCAATTTAAAACCATCAGCAAGAATTCTATGAAATGGGGACAAATAAGAACCATTTCCAATAAGATCAGGATGAAACAAAGTTGCTCACTATCACCATTACTATTCAATATTGTATTAGAAACATTAGCTTTGGCAATAAGGGAAGAAAATGAGATTAAAGGAACTAGAGTAAATAATGAGGAAACCAATTATCAATTTTTGCAGATGATATGATGGTCTACTTAGAGAATCTTAGAGAATCAACTAAAAAACTACTAGAGAAAATCCATAACATTAGCATAGTTGCAGGATACAAAATAAATTCACAGAAATCATCAGCATGTTTATATATTACCAACTAAGTCCTGCAGTAAGAAATACAAATAAAAATTACATTTAAAATAACTGTTGATAATATAAAATATTTGGAAATCTGCCTGCCAAGGCAAAGTCAGGAACTATTTAAACATAACTGCAAAACACTTTCTACACAAATAAAGTCAGTTCTAAACAATTGGAAAAATATCAAATGTTCATGGATAGGCCGAACGAATATAATAAAAACGATAATACTACCTAAATTAAGCAACTTATTTATTGCTATACCAATCAAACTCCCCCAAAATATTTTACAGATCTAGAAAAAATAATAACAAAATTCATCTGGAAGAACATAATGTCAAGAATTTAAAGGAATTAATGAATAATGTAAAAGAAAGTGGTCTAGCTTTGCCACATTTAAAACTATATTATAAAACGGGGGTCTTCAAAACAATTTGGTACTGGCTAAGAAATAGTCGATCTGTAGAACAGGTTAAGTTAACAGGACAAAATAGTCAATGACTATAATAATTTAATGTTTAACAAACCCAAAGACCACATTTTTGGGATAAAAACTCATTATTTGGAAAAAACCTTCTGGGAAAATTGGAAACTAGTATGGGAGAAACTAGCATAGTTAGAAACACCTAGCATCATATACCAACATAAGGTCAAAATGGGTTCATGATCTAAACATAAAGAGTGATATTATAAACGAAGTAGAAGAACATAGGATAGTTTACTTTTCAGATCTGTGAAGAAAGAAGGAATTTGTGACCAAGGAAGAACTAGGGATCATTATTGAACACAAAATATTGAACTAGAGATCATTATTGAACTCAAAATAGATAATTTTAATTACATTAAGTTAAAAAGTGTTTATGCAATGTTAATACAATAACTAATGCAGACAAGATTAAAATGAAAGCAATAAACTGGGAAAACAGCTTTTTTTTTTTACATTCAGAAGTTCTGATAAAGGCCTTATTTCTAAATTGTATAGAGAATTAACTCAAATTTATAAGAATTCAAGCTATTATCCAATTGAGAAATGGTCAAAGAATGTTACCAGTCAATTTTCAGATGAAGAAATTGAAACCATCTCTAATCTTTTGAAAAAAGTGCTCTAAATTATTATAGAACAGAGAAATGCAAATTAAGATACCTCTGAGATACCATTATATACCTCCCACAATGGCTAAGATAACAGGAAAAGGTAATGACAAATATTGAAGGGGATGTGTGAAAACTGGGACACTAATACATTATTGGTAGAGTTGTGAACAGATTCAACCATTTTCGGGAGCAATTTGGAACTATGCCCACAAGGCTATCAAACTGTGTATATACTTTGCTCCAGCAGTGTTTCTACTGGGCTGATATACCAAAGAGATATTAAAGGAGGAAAAGGAGCCTACATATGAAAAAAATATTTTTGCCAGCTCTTTTCATAGCAGTAAGAAACTGGAAACTGAGAGGATTCCCATCAGTTGGAAAATGGCTGACTAAGTTATGATATATGAATGTTAATGGAATCTTATTGTTCTATAAGAAATTTATCAGCATGATGATTTCAGTGAGGCCTGGAGAGACTTACATGAACTGATGCTAAGTGAAATTAGCAGAACCAGGAAATCACTGTACATGGCAACAGCAAGATTATATGATTCTCAATTCTGATGGACATGGCTCTTTTCAATAAGATGATTCAGGCCAGTTCCAATGATCTTGTGATGATGAGAGCCAATTACATCCAGAGAGAGGACTGTGGGAAATAAGTGTGGATAACAAAATAACATTTTTACTTTTTCTCTTGTTTTTTTCTCATTTCTTCCCTTTTTAATCTGACTTTTCTTGTGCAGCAAGATTATTGTATAAATATGTGTCCATGTATTGGATTTAACATATATTTTCACATGTTTAACACATATTTGATTATTTGCCATCTAGGAGAGATTGTGGGGGGAAGGAGGGCAAAATTTGAAACAGGTTTTATAGGGCTCATTGCTGGAAAATTATACATGCAAATTTTTAAAAATAAAAAGTTATAATAAAAATGGAAAATTATGCCTGTATTTAACTCAACTTAGTACTAAGTAGAACAATCTCACTAACCAAAATTATTAGGTATCTGCACTTTTTTGCTGGCTAGAGGATCTAGCCTTCAAAAGCCAGTTTTCTCATATTATTTTTTTCCCATTGTTATAATCTTAATTTCTATTAATACGAAAAAACACAGAGACCAAAAAAAAAAAACCCTTTTTATCTAAGCAACTGAAAAATAGTCAACTAAAAACTGTTTTAAGTCAACAAAGAATTGAAAATAAAAAATAATATTTCAAAAATCTAAGTTTAAAAATATTAAACTTCAAACTGCACTTAAACTGTTAAAAGTCTGCACATTTACTCTTGGTTTAAGAACCTGAAATAGCAGTAAATAAGTAAGAAATTAGAGAAAAGTGGATACTTTTTTACATCTTTAAGTGTATACACCTAAGTTTGAGGACTTTGACAAGTTTTATTTAGAAAACATAAAGGATTTGAGAATACCATACCATGACATCTACATGTTACATATTCCAAATGTGCAGATCTCCTGGCAGGAATAAATCTTTTCTAGCTTGTCTCAGATAACAAAACTATGACTGATAAACTTCCATTTGGGAAAATAATTCATCTTGGGAAGAGGGATAAAATCTTTAGTTATAATTCAGATTGAGTTTATACTGACTTAAACAGTATAAAGTAAGAATGAGGCAGAGGAGATGATATAGTGTTGACTATACATAAAGTAAATGAATCAGTTCTGTAGATTATCTGTATTCAATTTCATATCATAATCTGGACAATAGACTATCTTTATCTGCATGGCATATCCTATGTGACTACAAAAGCCAAAAATCCTTAGTGTGATTATATATCTTACTTAGTAAACAGTGAAGTAAGGGTTCCTGGGTATTTTGCAATCATTAAAATAACATTCAAAGGGGGAAGAGATATCTATGACAATCTTCTGACTCCCCCTTTCCCTTTCCCAGACACAATCACCCACTCCTTCACAACCCTGTCTGCTCTCATTCACCATTTTCCATGCCTTTTCCACTCTTTTCTCTACATCTCTACTGCTGATGCAAGTTCTCCTAAACAATGGAAAATACCTTTGTGGAATATGTTTCCTGATTGGATACCATGCCATTAAGAATTAAAGAGTCATTAGACAATCCCATGTTTGTTGTTACACGTTCAAAAGTACACATACATATACTACAAATTTGTAATATACAGAGCCATATTTGATACAGTCTTAGAAGAATATTGTTGAAGAATACAAAAAGGAAGTATTTTAGTCTACTTACTTCTCCATGAAAGCATGAAAAAATTATCATGGCAATTCTGTGAAGGATAAGTCTGAGGGAAGATGATTGAAGTCAAGAAGGCCTTGGAAAGAGACTCAGAATAATCCAATTAAGTGACCTCGGAGATGGATATATAAGGGGAAGATTTTGTTGAATCATAGTGAATCAGAACTGGTAACTAGTTGGATATAAGATTAAAATATAGTTGGAATTTAAAATTACAAAGTCAATTTCTGAATTTATATATAAGGAAACTTCTGGTGTAGAAATTGTGGCTTGACCAGACCAGTCACACTGGGAATAAGGACCAGAAAAGGTATTTGAAGTCAAGTTAAATACTGCATGACATGAGGGAGAAAGAAAATAGTCCCTAAATTACAGGTGCTCTTATTTTTCCACATTATTGGTACCCACCACTACCATCAAAATTCAGATATCTTGACAACTCCTCAACATTTTAAAAACTGGAGTTTACAAAACTAAAAGATGACCTAAGAAATATGAATTAATTTGGTTGCTGCAAGTTATTGACTTCTATTTTTAGTTTATCAAAAAACTGGGACACGTCATGGTATCTGATGACTGCAGTGTATATATAGACATTTTTAAGGAAGCAAAGTAAGTATTCTTCTGTTATAAATCCTGCAGCCCAAAACACAACCTCCTTCTGCCTGAAATCACACGGAAAATGTCTAAGAAAATTTATAATACTTTTTAAGCAGAGTATATTTACTCTAAGTATTTGCCATATTACTGAGTATATGTGTTAACATGTCTATCTCGTTAAAGAATGAATATATATACATATATATAAAAGATTAATATTGAATAAGTCTACCTCCAATGTTATTGTGTCTTCTATATATGATAGAAGGAAACCTTTTATTTCTCATTCTGTCATTTCATTAAAAATGCCACTGAATTTGGCATTAAATTTAAGGATTTGTAAAAGCAATTTTCTCTCCAAATGTTTAAAATTATTTCTTTCTAATCTCCTATATATTTTTCCTCACCAATTTTATCCATTAAAATTTTTAGAATATAACTTTATGAAGTTGAAATTTGCACAATCCTTTAGTTCACAATTTGCATGCAATCTTGACTGTGAACTGCAAGTGTTTATAGTGCTAAATACGTAAAACATATGTACTATCAAACTCTTACTCTAGTTGCTGAACACTGGGTTTGGAATAAAATAAATACCTGATAAATGTTTGTTGAGCAATTATTGATTAAATTATTCTCTTTTAAAGAGAAGTATCATAGATGCAGAAATAGAAAGGGCCTTAAAGGTCCTCTATCATTATGCTGTTTCTGATTTTATATATATACATATGCATATATATATATACATATATATGTCTATTGAGATTTTTTTAATTAAAGTTTTCTCAGGGAAAGTTCATCCTTAACAAAAGGAAAATGATGTAATCCATAATTCAAGAAAATAAATCAAAGAGAAGAACATCTCAAACCAAAGTTCATTGGAAATGCCAAATTTAATAGTCAGAGTAAAAAATGGGAAATGTATTACAAGATTTCTTTCTTTAGACTAATAATGGTAGTATATAATAAGGGGAAAATATACTGCAAATAAGAAGGAAAGTGTCATCAAAATGGTCATATTTCTAGTACAACTTCCTTAGGTAAGTAATAAAATTGTATTGAGATAACATTTTGATGATATCCTCTCCATAGTTTAACATGCTGGCCCTGCTATCAGCCTATACATTTTTATATAAAAATATGAACAAGATAGATACAGAATAAGACATAGAAGATTAGTGTCCAATATGAATAGTGAATACACAACAGGAATATTAACAGCTATCATTTGTTTATTACTTTAAATTTACAAAGTTTTTTTCCCCTATATTATCTCATTTGAGTCTCAAAATAACTGGTAGTTATTATTATCTCTGCTTTACAGATGAGAGAACTGAGGATGACAAACACCAAATAACTTACATAGTATCACATTCAGCTTATTGGTATGAGGCAGGTATTAGACTTAGGTTTGTCCAAAGAGTGATTAAGATTGACATGTCTCTGATGCCAAGTAAAGAACTTGATATCACTCACCTGCCTCACTGAAGCACTCCAGATGTACCAAAGTGCCAACTGCCAGGTGCTCTTGAATGTGGTTTATAGTAACTACGATATAAAGATGAATTTCTACAACTTTACATCTACAGTATATGTATTATAGACAAAACATCAGTTCAATGTTTTGAGAGACTCATTTTGATGTTCTTAAGTGCAGGGTACATTTACAATATTAGTTACTTGTTTCTATTTCAATTTCAATATATGTATATCCTAACATTTCTGTTCAGTGTCTCATTTCCTTTATTGTTCATTTACCATTGTGCTTATCTTCCATGAAAATAGTCAGAAGAAAAAGCACCAAGAGGAAAAACAAAGAGTAAATGATTTTGTCATGGCTTTATATAATTTTGGCATCATTGAAATATTTCCTGAGGTTTTCAGAATTATGGAAATCATGTGCATAGAGTGGGCATTTAATTAATGTCTATAGGATAGAAATAAAAAAAATAGAATGGCTTCTTAAATATTGACTGAATAAGTATAGAATAGAATAACTGAATTGTATTGTATTAACTTACTTCAACAGTAGAATTCATACCACATAATTCCAGAACATTGGGTTAGTCAAGAAAGAAAGTCTACTATTGGACTTGCCAATAGTCTGCTTTGTAACTTTAAATAAGTCTCTAAATCTTTTTGGACCTCAGTTTCCTTTTATGTACAACCCAATTGGATTAGATAATGCCAAAGATTTCTTCTAACTTAAAATCTATTTTTCTATGATCAAATGTTATGCCCAAATAGCATAAATGTTATAAGCTTAAATAAAACTTGTTCCTTTCTTTAGTCTAGCTAGATCTTTCTTCTTTAGATAGATCTTTTTCCTTTTACTTTTTATCAAAATTTTCATATTAAACTTTTACATTTTTATTACCTTTTTAATGTTTGGGATTCTGAATTCTTTCCCTCCCTCCAGCTCCTTCTGGACCAAGTGAGAAGGCACACAATATGATATCCATTGATTATGTTATATGATGCTTTTTGCCTTTTCCTAATGATACTGTGTACTTGTCCACTAATATTTTGATAGACTTTAAATAATTCTTCAATTCCATCACTGGAAGTCTTCCATTACTAAAAACCACTTTGTATCAATGGAAATATATTATTGCTAAAGAGATGAGTCTTTGTTTCAGAGAGAAACTTGAGGTCACTAAAAGAGACACACAATTTCCCAAAGGCAGTCTTCAATGGACATAGCGGTTTCTTTTTACTATAATGAGAATAACGACATAAATTCTACCCTGCCCCCATCTGAAAGAAAATCCATGGGTCATCCAATATTAAAGGATAATTCATGTCTCCATTATTATAAATCATTATAGTGACTAAATTATTCTAAAAGGATTGAATTCTATAAATAATTTTACAAATTAAGAGAATAAACCAGATGTAGAGTGGAATAATATTTATTCCAGATATTGCATTCCATCTTGACTTGACATTATCATTTCCTTTGCAAACTGCCGAGCAGCTAGTCTTAATTCTCTTATCCCAGTAGTACAACTCAGGTACATTACCAGATTGAAGAAAGATGCACATTCTATTTTGCTTTTTTATTCTTCATTCTAAAAATCTTGCCAGCATCAATTCACAAAAGAGTAAAAAAACATCTGTCAATTCCAATTCCCATGATTTTTAACCCACCAAAACAATCTTTGAAGTTGTTTAAAACTTCATAGGGGAGAAATATTTGAATAGGTTGTGATAAAATTTATCTGCATGATATCAAACACATTTAGGTCAACTTTGTTGTTATTCAAATCTCCTTAGGTGGGAAATATGTGAATAGGTTATGATAAAATTTATCTGCATCATATCAAAAACATTTAGGTCAACTTTAATCAAAGTCCCAGATGAAGAAAATGACTGGTAAAGAAAATTGCATTAGAGACTGCATTTAGGGAATTGAAAATCTGAATCACATTACAGATCGGTTTATTTTACAAAATCTCAAAATAGGGCAATTATTGTAAGAACTCAGGACATTGTCAAGTTTGTATCTATTCTGTTTTACTTAGTTCTTTTCTTGTCTTAACTATTTTATATAGGTAAGAGAGAAGAAGATGAGAAGTAAAGTAGATAGCTAAATCACAAAAAATTGGCATAAAAATTTATAAATATATCCCAATGTAGTATTCAGGGGAAAATTATATCTTAATAATGATAATCACTGCTGGATGCAAAAAATTAGCACTTCCTAAATGCTTTAGGGGCAGCTAGGTGGTACCGTGGACAGAGTAATGTGCTTGATATCAGAAAAACTCATTTTCCTGAGTTGAAATTTGGTCTCATATAATTTCTACCTGGTGGCCATACACTAGTCACTTAAGTCTGTTTACTTCACAGTCCTTATTTGAAAAGTGAGCTGATATAGGATTAATCTAGGTTCAGAATTTGTGTTTCATCAGGCATAGTTTTAAAGAGGATGGGTAAAAGGCAAAAAATTTATTCAATCTGAAGAGAAACCAGACTATCTTGGTATGTGGTGGTAGGTGTGGGTCAATACCTAGTTTCTTCCATACTAGTTTACAATTTTCCCAACAGTTTTATCCCAAAAGCTGGGGTCTTTGGGTTTGTCAAATATTAAACTGTTACAGTTACTGACTTGTGAACCTAACCTATTCCACTGATTGACTACTCTATTTCTTAGCCAGTTCCAAATGGTTTTGATGACCACTGCTATATAATATTGTTTTAGGTTTGGCACAGCTAGGCCATCTTCATTGACATTTTTTTCATTAATTTCCTTGAAATTCCAGATGAACTTTGTTACTATTTTTTCTAGACCTATAAAATAATTTCATGGGAATTTGATTGCTATGGCACTAAATAAGTAGATTAATTTAGGTAGTATTGTAATTTTTTTTTTTTATTCACTGAAACACTTGATATTTTTCCAATTGTTTAGATGTGAACTTATTTGTGTAGAAAGTGTTTTATAGTTGTGTTCCTGACTTTATATATAGTTCCTGACTTTCCTTTGGCAGGTATACTCCCAAATATTTTATCTTATCAACAGTGGTTTTAAATGGAATTTCCCTTTATATTTCTTGCTGTTGGATTTTGTTAGTGATGTATAAGAATGCTGATAATTTATGTGGATTTATTTTGTATCCTGCAACTTTATTAAAGCTGTGAATTGTTTGTTGTTAGTAGTTTTTGGTTGATTCTCTAGGCTTCTTCAAATGTACCATCATATCATCTGCAAAGAATGATAATTTGGTTTCCTCTTTAACTAGTCTAATTCCTTTAATCTTTTTTCTTCCCTTATTGCCAAAGATAACATTTCTAATACAATATTGAATAGTAATGGTGATGATAGTGAGCAACCTTGTTTCACTGCTTATCTTACTGGTAATAGTTCTAGTTTGTGTAGTTTATAATGATTGCTGATCGTTTCAAATAGATGCCACTGATTATTTTAAGGAA
Organism: Sminthopsis crassicaudata; assembly: GCF_048593235.1. Taxonomy (NCBI): domain Eukaryota; kingdom Metazoa; phylum Chordata; class Mammalia; order Dasyuromorphia; family Dasyuridae; genus Sminthopsis; species Sminthopsis crassicaudata. The sequence continues at coordinate 265,080,240 of NC_133621.1, forward strand.
AAATCTATTTTCCCCTATAAACTCTAATTTATAATAGGAAAGTGTATTGGATTTTATCAAATGCTTTTTTCTGCATCTATTGATATAATCATCTAATTTTTGTCAATTATGGTAATAGTTTTATAATATTGAACAAGCACTGTATTCCTAGTATAAATCCTACTTGGTCATAGTGTATCATGCAGAGGATGATTTTCTATAATCTCTTTCTTTATATTTTATTTAAGTTTTTACAGCAATATTCATTAGGGAAATTGGTTTATGATTTTTTTTCGGTTTTCATCCTACCTGGTTTAGGTATGAGGACCATGCCTGTGTCATAAAAGGAATTTGGTAGGAGTTCTTCTTTTCCTATTTTTTCAAATAGTTTATATACTATTGGAATTAATTGTTCCTTAAATGTATGGTAGAACTCATATCTGGCCCTGGAAACTTTTTCTTAGGGAGCTGATTAATACCTTATTCTACCTCTTTTTCTGAAATGAGACTTTTTAAATAATTTTTTTCTTCTTCTGTTAACTTTGGTAATCTATATTTTTTTGTAAATATTTCTTCATTTCTTAAATTATTAAATTTATTGACATATAGTTGAGCAAAATAACTCCTCTAATTATTGCTATAATTTCCTCTTCATTCGTGGAAAGTTCTCCCTTTTCATTTTTGAAACTAACAATTTCATTTTCTTCTTTCCCTTTTCTAATCAAATTAACTAATGGTTTATCTATTTTGTTGGTTATTTTTTCATAAAACCAAGTCTTAGTTTTATTTATTAATTCAATAGTTTTTATTACTTTCAATTTTTAAATTTATTTTTTATTATACTTTTTATTTACAAGATTATACATGGGTAAATTTTCAGCATTGACTCTTTCAAAATCTGCTGTTCCAATTTCCCCCTTCTTCCCCCCACCTGGACCTAGATGACAGGTAGACCAATACATGTTAAATATGTTAAAGTATATGTTAAATATAATATATATATACATATATATATGTTATGTGTATATATATATACATATATATTTTATGTGTGTATATACATATATACACATATGTATACATATATACATATATATACATATATATATACATACACACACACACACACATATATATATGTATATATATGTATATATACATACACAGTTATTTTGTGGCACAAGAAAAATTGGACTTAGAAATATGGTAAAAATAACCTGAGAAGGAAATAAAAAATGTAAGTAGACAAACACAGAGAGAATGGAAATGCTATGTTGTTGTTCACACTCATTTCCCATAGTTCTTTTGCTCGGTGTAGCTGGTTCTCTTCATTATTGAACAAATGGAATGATTTGGTCCATCACATTGTTGAAGAGAGCCACATACATCAGAATTGATTATCATATAGTATTGTTGTTGAAGTATATAATGATCTCCTGGTCCTGCTCATTTCACTCAGTATTAGTTCATGTAAGTCTCTCCTGACCTTTCTGAAGTCATCCTGCTGATCATTTCATATAGAACAATAATATTCCATAACATTCATATACCACAATTTATTTAGCTGTTCTCCAATCAATGGGCATCCATTCAATTTCCAGTTTCTAGCCAACAAAAAGGACTGCAACAAACATTCTTGCACACATAGGTTCTTTTCCCTTCTTTAAAATCTCTTTGGGATATAAGCCCAATAGTAACACTGCTGGATCAAAGGATATATGCAGTTTGATAACTTTTTGAGTATAGCTCCAAATTGCTCTCCAGAATGGTTGGATGCATTCACAATTCCACCACAATATATCAGTATCCCACTTTTCCCACAACCCCTCCAACATTCAGCATTATCTTTTCCTGTCATCCTAGCCAATCTTAGAGGTATATAGTGGTAACTCAGAATTGTCTTAATTTTCATTTCTCTGATCTATAGTGATTTGGAATATCCTTTCGTATGTTTCAATTTCATCATCTGAAAATTGTTCATATCCTTTGACCATTTATCAACTACAGAATGACTTGGTTTCTTAAAAATTAGAGTCAATTCTGTATATATTTTGGAAAGGAGGCCTTTATCAGAACCTTTGACTATAAAAATGTTTTCCCAGTTTATTGCTTCACTTCTAATCTTGTCTGCATTAATTTTGTTTGTACAAAAGGTTTTTGATTTGATATAATCAAAATTTTCCATTTTGTGCTCAATAATGATCTCTAATTCTTCTTCAGTCACAAATTCCTTCCTCCTCCACAGATATGAGAGGTAAAATATCCTATGTTCTTCTAATTTATTTATAATCCCATTCTTTATACCTAGATCATGAAACCATTTTGACTTTATCTTGATGTATGATGTTAAATGTGAGTCAATGCCTAGTTTCTGCCATACTAATTTCCAATTGTTCCAGCAGTTTTTGTCAAACAGGTAATTCTAATCCCAAAATCTTGGGTTTTTGGGCTTGTCAAACATTAGATTATTAAATGTATTGACTAATTTGTCCTGGGAACCTAACCTATTCCACTGATCAACTAGTCTATTTCTTAGTCAATACCAAATGTTTTTGGTAACCACTGCTTTATAATATAGTTTTAGATCTGGTTCAGGTGCACCACTTTCATTTGATTTTTTTTTCATTAGTACCATTGAAAGTCTTGACCTTTTGTTCTTCCAGACGAATTTTGTTGTTATTTTTCCTAGGTCATTAAAATATTTGGGGGAGTCTGATTGGTATAGCACTAAATAAATAGATTAGTTTAGGTAGTATTGTTATCTTTATTATATTCGCTCAACCTATTAAACAGCACTTAATATTTTTTCCAATTGGTTAGATCTGACTTTATTTGTATGGAAAGTGTTTTGTACTTTTGCTCATATAATTCCTGATTTTCCCTTGACAGAAACATTCCCAAATATTTTGTACTATTGACAGCCAGTTACTTTAAATGGAATTTTTTTGTATCTCTAACTATTGGATTTTGTTAGTGATATAAAGAATTCAGACGATTTCTGTGAATTTATTTGTACCCTGCAACTATGCTAATGTTATGAATTTTCTCTAGTTGTTTTTTAGTTGATTCTCTAAGGTGCTCATATCATCTGCAAAGAGTGATCGTTTAGTTTCTTCATAACTACTCTAATTCCTTTAATCTCTTTTTCAACTCTTGTTACTGAAGCTAGCAATACAATATTGAAGAGTAATGGTGAAAGTGGGCAATCTTGTTTCACTCCTGATCTTATTGGAATGGTTCTAGTTTACTTCCATTACATATGTTGTTTACTGATGGTTTTAAATAAATGCTACTGACTATTTTTAGGAAAAATCCATTTATTCCTATATTCTCAAGTATTTTTGATAGGAATGATGTTGGATTTTATGGAAACCCTTTTTCTGTATCTATTGAGATGATCGTATGTTTTTGTTAATTTGATTATTGATATAGTCAATTATGGTAATAGTTTTCCCAATACTGAACCAGCCCTATCTTACTGGTATAAATCTTACTTAGTTGTAATCTTAGTTCTGTAATCTTTTTGCTAATATTTTATTTAAGATTTTTGCATCAATATTCATTAGGTCAATTGGTCTATAATTTTCTTTCTTTGTTTTCAACCTACTTGGTTTAGGTATCAGTACCACATCTGTGTCATAAAAGGAATTTGGTAGGAGTCCTTCTTTTCTTATTTTTCAAATAGTTTATATAACATTGGAGTTAATTGTTCTTTATATGTTTAGCAGAATTCACATGTAAATTCATCTGATCCTGGGGATTTTTTTCTTAGGTAGTTAATTAATAACTTGTTCTATTTCTTTTTCTAAAATGGAACTATTTTAGCAATTTACTTCCTCTGTTAATCTGTGCAACCAATATTTTTGAAGGTAGTCATCCATTTCACTTAGATTATCAAATTTATTGGCACAAAGTTGGGCAAAGTAACTCCTAATTATTGCTCTAATTTCTTCTTCATTGGTGGAAAGTTCTCCTTTTTCATTTTTAAGACTAACAATTTGATTTTCCCCTTTCCTTTTTCTAATGAAATTTACCAAAGGTTTATCTATTTTGTTGGTTTTTTCATAAAATCAAATCTTAGTTTTATTTAATAATTCAATATTTTTTACTTTCAATTTTATTAATTTATGCTTATAATTTTAGAATTTAAAGTTTAGTATTTGATTGGGGTTTTTAATTTGCTCTTTTTCTAATTTTTTAAGTTGCAACCCCAATTCATTGATCTTCTCTTTCTCTATTTTATTCCAAAGATCTAACATACCTATCTTTTCTAATATTCTATATACATGTCCAAGCAGTTATTTTGCTGTACCAAAAAGAATTGGACTTTGAAATAGTGTACAATTAATCTGTGAAGGAAATAAAAAATGCAGGCAGACAAAAATTAGAGGGATTGGGAATTCTATGTAGTGGTTCATAGTTGTCTCCCAGAGTTCTTTCGCTGGGTGTAGCTGATTCAATTCATTACTGCTCTATTGGAACTGATTTGGTTCATCTCATTGTTGAAGAGGGCCACGTCCATCAGCATTGATCATCATAGTGGGAGATCTTAATCTTGGACTCTCAGAACTAGATAAATCAAACCAAAAAATAAATAAGAAAGAAGTTAAAGAGGTAAATAGAATATTAGAAAAATTAGGTATGATAGATTTTTGGAGAAAATTGAATGGATACAGAAAGGAATACACTTTCTTCTCAGCAGTTCATGGAACCTATACAAAAAATGACAATATATTAGGACATAAAGACCTCCAAATTAAATGCAGAAAGGCAGAAATAATAAATTCTTTTTTTTTCAGATTATGATGCAATAAAAATTACATTAAATAATAAGCCGGGGAAAATAGACCAAAAAGTAATTGGAAATTAAATGATCCTGTCCTAAAGAATGAGTGGCTAAAACAGCATATCATAATAATTTCATCCAAGAGAATGACAATAATGAAACAACATGCTGAAATTTGTGAGATACAGTCAAAGTGGTAATAAGGGGAAATTTTATATCTCTAGAGGCTTACTTGGATAAAATAAAGAGAAAATCAATGAATTCAGCTTGCAATTAAAAATGCTAGAAAAAGAGCAAATTAAAAAAAAAAACAATCAAATAGCAAACTAGAAATCTCTAAAAATAAAAGGAGAGATTAATAAAATTGAAAGTAAAAAAAACAACTTTTGAATAATAAATAAAACTGAGAGTTTGTTTTATGAAAAAAACAACAAAATAGATAAACCTTTAGTAAATTTGATTAGAAAAAGGAAAGAGGAAAATCAAATTGTTAGTTTTAAAAATGAAAAGTAAGAACTTTCCACCAGTGAAGAGGAAATTAGAGCAATAATTAGGAGTTACTTTGCCCAACTTTATGCCAATAAATTTGATAACCTAAATGAAATGGAGAAATACCTACAAAAATATAGGTTGCCCAAATTAATAGAGAAGAAAATAAATTGCTTAAATAGTCCCATTTTTGAAAAAGAAATAGAACAAGCTATTAATCAGCTCCCTAAGAAAAAACCCCAGGACCAGATGGATTTACATGTGAATTCTACCAAAAATTTAAAGCACAATTAACTCCAATGTTATATAAACTATTTGAAAAAATAGGGAATGAAGAACTCTTACCAAACTCCTTTTTTGACATAGACATGGTACTGATACCTAAACCAGGTAGGTTGAAAACAGAGAAAGAAAATTACAGACCAATCTCCCTAATGAATATTGATGCAAAAATCTTAAATAAAATATTAGCAAAGAGATTAAAGAAAATCATTTCCAGAATAATACACTATGACCAAGTCGGATTTATACAAAGACTGTAGGGCTGGTTCAATATTAGAAAAACTATTAGCATAATTTATTATATCAATAACCAAATTAACAAAAACCAAATGATTAACTCAATAGGTGCAGAAAAAGCATTTGGTAAAATCCAACACCAATTCCTATTAAAAACACTAGAGAATATAGGAATAAATGGACTTTTCCTTAAAATAGTCAGTAGAATCTATTTAAAACATTAGTAAGCATCATATGTAATAGTGTAAACTGGAACCATTCCCAATAAGATCAGGAATGAAACAAAGTTGTTTCCACTAACACCATTACTTTTCAATTTTGTAATATTGTATTATTGTATTATTAGTATTTTACTAACCTAGAAAAAAATAACAATAAAATTCATCTGGAAGAATAAAAGGTCAAGAATTTCAAGGGAAGTAATGGGAAAAAAATCAAATGAAGGTGGCCTAACTGTACTAGATTTAAAACTAAATAAAGCAATTGTCATCAAAACCATTTGGTAATGTCTAAAAAATATACTAGTTGATCAGTGAAATAGGTTAGGTTCACAGGACAAAACTATAGCAATCTACTGTTTGACAAACCCAAAGACCCCAGTTTTGGGGACAAAAATAGCTGAATAGATTGTGGTATATAAATGTTATGGAATATTATTGTTCTGTAAAAAATGACCAACAGAATGATCACAGAGAGGCCTGGAGAGACTTACATGAACTGATGCTAAGTGAAATGAGCAGAACCAGGAGATCATTATATATGGCAACAATAAGACTATATGAAAATCAATTCTGATGGACATGGCTCTCTTCAACAATAAGATGATTCAAGCCATTTCCAATTGTTCAGAGGAAAGAGGCCTCTACACCCAAAGACAGGAGTATGGGAAATGAGTATGGACCACAACATAGCATTTTCACTCTTTCTGTTATTGTTTGCTTGAAATTTTGTTTTCTTTCTCAGGTGTTTTTCTCCTTTCTTTCTAAATACAATTTTTCTTGTGCAGCAAGGTAACTGTATAAATATGTATACATATATTGGGTTTAACATATTTTTTTTAACATTTTTAACATGTTACCTACCATCTAGGGGAAGGGGGAGGGGAAGGAGGGGAAAAGTTGGAACAAAATTTTTAGAATTTTTAGAATTTCTAGTTTGGTATTTGATTGGGGGATTTTAATTTGCTCTTTTTCTAGCTGTAAGCCCAATTCATTGATCTTCTCTTTCTCTATTTCATATTACAAGCATTCCGAAAGAAATAATTCAAGTACTCTTCAGCTACAGTCAAGATATCACAATATTTACACAACTTTTACATTAAAGAACCAGAGGAGGACTTGGAATGTGATATTCCAGAAATGGAGCTAGGATTGCAACCAAAAATCCCATATCTAGCAACACTAAGCATAATTCTATAAAAGTAAAGGTGGTAATAAAGGATTTGTAAACATTTGTGATGAAAAGACCTGATCTGAATGGAAAATTTGATTTTCAATATAGGACTCTGGAGAAGAATAAGGAAGTAATCAGGAAAGTTATAGCATAAGGAACTTAATAATGTTTATCTGTTTATATTCCTTTATGGGAGCATGGTATGTGTAATTCATTAGAACTTTCTCACTACTATAGTAGTTAGAAGGAGTACATGTATAGACAGAGGGCATAAATGTGAGTTGATGAGTTGAATATAAAGGGATAATATATTTTTAATGATGAAATTAAGGAGTGAGAGAAAGATAAAGGGTGAAATGGAATGGTACAAATTATCTGCCATAAAAAGAGGCAATAAAAAACTTTTACAGTGGAGGGGAAGAGGAGGAGATTTTGAGAGAGTGAACGTTAGTATTCTCATCAGAATTTGCTCAAAGAAGACATATATACATACTCAAAAGGGGTGCACAACTTTATCTTACCCTGCAGGAAAATAGGAAGAGAATGTGATATAGTAAGGGAGGAAGGATAATAAAAGAGACGGCATATTGGAAGAGGGAGTAATCAGTATGACTCCTTTTTGAGGAGGGACTAGGTGTAAGGAGAGAGAGAATAAATGGGGAGTAATAAAGTTAGCAGTAGTAATTATAAAAGTAATTTCAAAAGTTTCTCTGAAAAAAACCTCATTTCTCAGAGGGAACTGAATGAAATTTATGATAAGAGCCATGTCCCAATTGATAAATAATCAAAAGATATGATCATATATGTAATTGAAGTTAGCCAAGATGATGGGAAACCCAATCATATACCAAGAGGATGTGAAATTGAGAGAGCTGAAAACATCCCAACCAACTAATACAGTAACAGTTACATGTAAAGATACTTAATAATTTTTTGATGTTTTTATAGGAGTGTGTGAGAGACAAAGAAAGAGAAAGAGATAAAGAGAAAGAAAAAGAAAGAGAGAAAGAGAGATTTTAATTATTTTAATAAAATCTAAGATTGTAGTAGAACAACCTGGTGATGCATACAGTGAATGGAGTGCTTGGCCTGAAGTCATGGAATGCTATTTTAAGTTCAAAACTGGTCTTAGACACTCACTGAGGATCCTGAACATTGTTTGATCACTTGTTGATACATAAAATGAGCTGGAGAAGGAAATGGCAAACCAGTTTAGTATTTTTACCAAGAAAAACCCAAATGGGATCATAAAGAGCTGGATATGACTGATATAACTGTACAACATCAATAACATATTGCATTAATTTTCTTTAGGAACTGTATTACATTGTTGCTCACATTTAATTTCTGCTCAAATAAAATCTGTAGGATTTTGCTTATTTTCATATGATGCTATTAAGCCTGCTCCATTCTCTGATTGTAAAATGTATGATCTTTTGAAACTTATATTATTTCCATTAACTGCATAAATCTGTCCCATTTTAGCATAAGGTTTCAACTAGTTGAGATCTTTTGGAACAAAAGGTTGACAATACCATTGAATCATGAATCTGCAATATGAGATTTACAAAAATGAAAGTGAAAAGACACGGATTGAAGAGTAATATACATCAGGTAAAGATATTCATGCATTGTGTAAAGACACAAATATATATCTCACATGTATTCATATTGCTCAGATGGATATAGTAAGAGACTGGTAAATGCTATGCAAAATCAAAATATAGTTTCTCTAAAGCACTCCTCTAAGCTACCGGTTTAGTAATCCTACTAAATAATGAAAGAGAGGTTAGTTGGTTTAATTTGGAAGTTATATTGGTTTTGTTTATTTATCTATTTGTTTGTTGGTTTTGGTGAGGGCATAACAACCATATGTATTTCCCTGCATATCCTACATATCTGGAATTCTTCCCCTTCCTATATATGCCTCCAGGCTTTTGTAACCTCAAATTCTTGTAAAAATTGCTTCATCTATATGAAAACTCCTATTTTCTCTTTATTTTAGTACCATCTCTTTGTTTCTTATCTCTAATGGAAACATATATAGCTTCATTATAGAAATAGTTTGCATTTTGTTTTGTCTATTAGACTGTGAGGTCTTGGAAAGCAGAAACTATTTTTTTATACTTTCTTTGTATTCCCTGCAATTAGCATTGTGCCTGGCATATTATAGGTACTAATAAATATTTACTGTCTGATGAATAAATTATAAAATTGTTCCAGAAAGTATTATCACATTCACTAATATGCTATTCTAAGATTCAGTCTTCTTTCTTTTCATTTTAAAAGCTTTTAGAAAATCATTTTTTAATATTCAATTTTTAGCAGCTCTGCCATTTTCCATTTTTCAAATGTTCTTAATAATGATGGTTAATATCTAAATCTGGGTTTGGAGTTCTGGACTCCTTTAAACTGAAGTAATTTTTAAAATTATTATTTTATTGATTCCAGTTTAGGTTTGTCAGATTAATGAGAACCAAGTAACCAATAAACATATCATTTTCTTCAGTGAACTTATGCTTCATACTGTCATCTTTATCAACAAAAACATTAATGATTCATGTCCAAATATTTTTAAATTTTTATAATTTTGCTCCTTATGAATATATTATTATGAATCTAAACTGCATGCTATTTCTTCTACTATTTCAGATGGTAGAAAAAGAATGGGGGAGGGGAAATGTGAATTGAGTGGTGCTTTTTCTGCATATGTTGATGTTTCAACATTTTTTCTTTTTTTAAAGGTTTTTCCCTCTCTTTTTAATTTTTTTTCTTGAAGTTTTTTTTAAAATTTTCAAAACATATGCAAGGATAATTTTTCAACATTGGCCCTTGAAAAACCTTGTTATAACAATTTTTTCCAGTCATTATTTTGTAATTTTCCACTTTTTTTCTACCAAAGTTAAACATATGCCCTTTAAGTCTTTAGCATTTTTCAGAAGCTTTAACTCATTATTTTAACCCTGATAACTGGATTCACTTATAATTTCCTTCCACTTTTTCTCATTTATTCTTTGATATGAACCATTCTTTTACTTTTTTTAGCATTTTCTTTTTAATTCTCCAAGCTCTTTATGCAACCATGTTGATTTCTGTCTGTAGCTATATATTTTATCACTCATTGGGATTTATATTTTTGAAATTATATTGTCGTGTTTTTATTGGGAGCTACTTCAAATTTTCTTAAGGCTTTTTTCAACGTATCTGTGGGAATAAATGTTTCTTTTATTTTTCTGATTTAGAAAATCTGGAGTTTTTTTCTGATCATACTCAGAATTTTCTTCCTTGAACTTTACAGGTTATGTTATCATCAACTTCACCCAAATTCACACTATCTATGCATATTCTATACCTGTTTTCAATGTTTGAAAATTTGGGGGAGTAGGATTATTTCTGGATTTGGGAGCCCTGGGGAAATGATGAGTTTTATTTAGCCAAGTGATTTATTTTACAATGAAATAAAATTTGCATCTTTAGAATACTATGGTGGACCTTGAATAGTCCCTTTGTTGTCCTATTGTTCATTACAACAATAAAAGGGAAAGCTACTGTGTCTTTCAAAATAGAAAATAAGGTGCTGGTTTTGATAACTAAACTCTTAGAATTAGAACTACAACTGATAAGATGTGATTTTATTGACAGATGGGTAATAGTAGTCTTTCTCTACCCTTAACATAATTACAGCAGAGCCACCATTCCCCATGTGTATCATGGATTAATGAATCAGGAGTGTTTCCTGGACCTTGGCTATCCTACCTCTATTTTATATATATTTTTTCCTTTATCATTATCCTTGTAAGTATCAGAAAGTCTGAAACACGCATCTTCTCCTTCTCTGATATCAAAGCAACAGGTATAATATGTCTACAAAATATCAGGAATTTACCAATTCTAAGGGAAGAGTCAACATTACAGAGAAGCCACGAAAAAGTGAACCGTGGCTGATTAATTAAACTAACTTGCAAAAACTATTTATAGTCCAACAAAGTCTGTTTGCCTCCCAGTTGACTATATTAGTAGTAATGGTGTTTATCATTGATTTGTGTGTGGAATTTAAACTTTTCCTTCCCCTTTTTGGGTAAATACGACAAGGGAATCAAAAGTATCATTTTCCCTCAACTGCACAGAATGGAATATGATGAGTCTATAACTATAAAGATGGGGAAGCTATCTCTCTTTGGAGAAATAAAAACCTTCCCTAATACTGGGCAAGCTGTAATGGCTAGGTAATGGCTGATGTATCTTTCCTCCATGGTGGTGAGTGAGTATAAATATTATCTTGTGATTTGGACAGAGTTGGCAGGTACTCCAAAAAATGGAGAAGCATAGAGTCTTTCTGTTATATTCCATTATTTCCTGATATTATGTGGATAGTTAGAGTAAACAGATTGGACTAGGCAATAATAGCCTTGTGAACTTCTAAAGATCTCAGTAGTCACCAGAGGCCCAGAAATTGGAGTTCATAAGAGATTTTGCCATTAGCCAAGCCTAGGATGAAGAGAGTTTTAACTAGCACTTTGATTATTACATTCCAGAAACAATTCAGCCCATCTACTAAGTTACCACACCCAAACAAGTGAAAATTCAGAAGTAAAATCAGTTGGGGGGAATGCTTTGTTGCAAACCTTTTAAGGAGGATGCTGTTCTTTTTAGATATGATATTATAGAGAAGGTAATATGTCCTAGGTTTTTTTGGTATTTTTGTGCTTTGCTGTCCCTTTATTTATTGAATGGATGTTTATAAAGTTAAAAAAATATACAGATGTAGATCACTAGACCTGACATCTCAAGTGAACATTAGCATCTATGTTCTATGCTAGCCTTGAGATGAGTAATTCAGAAGAAATAAAAGAAAGCCTAGGCAGCAATATTTATGCCAATCACCATTAAAATAGATAATAATATAGATAGAATGCCATTAATTATTTTGGTTCCAGTGAATATACAAAACACACTCCTCTTAGCATAGAAATAATGGACTCTAGTTGTAAAGTGAGGCATAATAATAGTATTTGTAGAGTATTTACTATGTACCACTAACACTATACAAAGCATTCTATAATTATTATCTCATCTGACCCTCACAAGAAGCTTGGCAAGTGAGTGTTATTATTATCCTCATTTTGCAGATGAGCAAATTGAGATTAAAGGATTTGTTCATAATTAGTGTAGGGAGATTAGAATTCAAATCTTCCTGATACTATATCCATTGGTTTATCCACTATAGCACAGAGCTGTCCCACTGTGTGATTACTGTGTTTTTATTTTTCTTAAAACAAACAAAAAGGTTTGTTCTATGATTTTAATTTTAAATGACTTCAGTTGCAGTTTTTGAAGAAACTTTGGACCTTTAGTCTAGAGAAGAATAGTGAAAGGGAAATATATTTGTAGTATTTAAGCATTATAATAGCTATAAAATGGGAGGGGAGAAAATAATGGAATCATAGATATATAACAAGAATGAATACCATAAGCACTCTAATTTACTAAACATTCTGTGAGAATTTGAATGGGACTATTCTGGAGAGCAATTTGGAACTATGCCCAAAGGACTATCAAAGTCTGCATACTCTAGGATACTGCAGTATCTCTCTGTATTCCCAAGAGATCATAAAAAAGGGAAAGGACCCATATATTCAAAAATGTTTGTAGCAACCTTTTTTGTAGTGGAAGGAACTGGAAACAGAGTGGATTCCCATTAGTTGGGGAATGAGAGAATAAGTTATGATACATGAATGTTATAGAATCAAGATGCAATCAGCAAGATGATTTCAGAGAGGCCTGGACAGATTGGTGCTAAGTGAAGTGAGGATAACCAAGAGAACACTGTACACAGCAAAAACATGAATATGTGATGATCAATTCTAATGTTTGTGGCTCTTTTCTTTTTCTAATTTTATTGTTTTATTTTATTTATTTGATTTGATTTGATTTATTACTATAAAAGCTTTTTTTAATTATTTTCAAAACATATGAGTGGATTATTTTCAATATTCACCCTTGCAAAACCTTGCATTCCAATTTTTTCCATGGCATTTTGCAATTAACAACTACAAATTGGCCATGTAGTATGAAAGTTATTTTTGCTGTTTAGTTGTTTTCAGTCATATCCAGTTCTTCATGACCCCATTTAGCATTTTCTTGGCAAAGATACTGGAGTGATTTGCCATTTCCTTCTATAGCTCATTTTAGAGATGAGGAACTAAAGTAAACAAGGTTAAGTGACTTGCCCAGAATCACATAGCTAACAAGTGTCTAATTTGAATTCATGCAGATGAGCCCATATCTACTGTTTCTTCTGCTATACTAATATTAGTTTCATGGAAACTTTAAGGATAAAATCTGTCATGTTTTGATAAAAGGCCTAATATTTTCAGAAGTGTAGAAATTGTGAGGAAAATAATATTTCATTAGCCACAAAATTTCCAAATGCAAATCACCTCTTACTCTGCTATTTGCACACTGGTGTTTTTCATTATTTATAAGGATTAATGTGATTGCACATAAATATTCACTGATGACCATTTTTTAAAATCATCCTTTGAAATTTACAGAAATTGAAATATTCATGAGAATTATGTTTCACACAAGTATACAGGTGTATATGCACACAAATGCTGGTTGTAGATATAGACATCACAAATATTTTAATCTGATTTTCTGTTGAAGAAATACATAAAGTAGTCTTCCCTTAGAAGCAGTATGAACTATTTTCAGGATGTGCTGGTTTGGTCAGAGATAAGATAGGGAAATAAAGCCTGCCTGCCAAGTTTTTATCCCCACTGTCTTTTCTCATCAGTATGCTGAAGGGTTTTTTCTTTCTAGCAGTATCTTTGTCACTTTTCACATTTTAACACCTAGCTATCAAATTTTCCATAAATGCAATCACACTAGGAGCACCCTCATCTGCATGTGTCAAAAAGAAGATATAAAAGATGTATATTTCATGACATAATAATATTCTACAAATTCCATAATGGAATTCAGCAACCTTTAGAGTACTTTTTTCTTCATTCGGCTGATCTATTAGTTGGATATGTTCTTCCACCCCACAGACCCAATGGGGAATCTAGATGCTGATTTTTTTCCTATGTGTTTTCTCTGTCCTTTCCCCCCATTATCTGCCTCTATATAGAATCTGACTATCTGGATGTCAAGGTTAGAAGATGTTTTTGATTTTTATGGATGAAAAATGCGTCTTCCTTTTTATTAATTCCTAGTTTATAGATCAAGCAATAAAGGAATCTCTACAACAGGTTATTGTTCTTGTTGTTGTTGTTTTTTCAGTGATTAAAAAGACAAACTCAGCTTTCTTTTCTGTTTCCCTTCAACTTCTTAATCCATGCCAAAATCTCCATCTGACTATGCAAATGTTTTCATTTGTTCATGAAATACATTTACTTCTAAGCTAAGGTAGAATCATAAATACAGTGTGACACAGGAAAAAATTGTTACTGAATTTAATTGAATCTTGTAGCCTTCATTGATAATGAGAAATATAATTTTCCTCAACAAGTGTATGCTCAGAATTCCCAAGATAAACTTATGTCAGAAAAAAAAATCATTTCCAATTAGCAGAAGAAGAAATTGTCCTTAATCCTTATATAATCTTTACTTATGAGAAACTGCTTAAAACACATTTGTATCCAGGAGTATTAATATAAAATGAAAAATTATAACTCAACAAAAGAGATCATTAAACCCCAGTTGGTTTGGGAACAAACTTCATGGAGCATGTAAACTTGGATGGGGAAAAAACTATATCCTTGTCTTTGGTAACTTTTAATTGAAAATAATCATTTCTTTCTATTATTTAGAAACATAACATGGAAAAGTGAAAACATCTTTGCTATAGTAGACATATTTTTTTTAATTGGTAAAATGAAGATGCTGGGGCAAGATATGTCTGATGTCTCATTCTGCTCTTCCTGGTCTTCTAGGAACTTGGAGATCCACACTGATAAAATTGCTCCCTATTAAAGAATTGAAATCTCCTTCTGATGATTCTGTTTGACTGTGAATCACACAATATCATTTTCACTGGACCACAAAAATTGAGAGTGACCGAAAAAACAGTTAACAAATGCAGGATAGTTTTGCATGTACTAAAATTTGTTACAATGATGACTTGTAGAAAAGAATCAACCCGAGGTATGTTATCTTACAAATGTTAAGGACAAAAGGTGGGCCACTCATCTAATGAGAGAAAAGGGGGGGTGGGGGGAAAGAGAAGAGGAAAGAGGGAGGGAGAGAGAAAAAAGAAATATTCAGACAGAAGCAGAGATACAGGAAGGGGGAAAAGAAGAGTGACAGAGACAGGCAAAGAAAGAGAAAGAGAGAGAATGAGAGAGAGAGAAAGAGAGAGAGAGAGAGAGAGAGAGTATAATCTGAAATCTGCACAAGTAACCCCAGAATCTTAAAAAGTTGAAAGAATAATAATCAGCATGCCTTTGTAGATCATAAAATGATTCATAAGTGGTCATTAACAAAAATCAGGAGAAAAAAAGTATGTATGAGCTGGTATCAGTACCATTTTCTTACAGTTTCTCTGCCAAGGATTTTCATTTTTTCTTTTAATAAAAAGGATTTATTCTTTATTTTTCAATTTTTGAGAAATTTAAGTACCCCTTTTCAGAATAACATTTTTAAATAACAGGGAAATATTAAATTTTGTTAGTAATTAGTGAAAATAAATATATAATCTTTTTTTCCCAGCCAGGTTTACAGAATTCTTAAAATCTATCCATAGATGTGGCTCTCTTCAACAATGAGATGAACCAAATCAGTTCCAATTGTTCAGTAATGAAGAGAACCAGCTACACCCAGCAAAAGAACTATGGGAAATGAGTGTGAACCACAACATAGTATTTTTCACTCCTTCTGTTATTATCTGCTTACATTTTTGTTTTCCTTCTCAGGTTATTTTTACTTTATTTCTAAATACATTTTTTCTTGTACAGCAAGATAATTGTACAATATCTATTCATATATTGCATTTAACATATACTTTAACATATTTAACATGAATTTGTCTACCTGCTCTCTAGGGAAGGAAGTGGAGGGAAGGAGGAGAAAAGTTGGAACAGAAGGTTTTGCAAGGATCAGTGCTGAAAAATTACTTATGCATATGTCTTGTAAATAAAAATCTATAATAAAAAGACCAAAAAAAAAAAAAAACTATAGATAGACAGTAAGTTGAGAACACTTAATTTAAATGGATAAGATCACAGATTCATTGAAGTATAATTTCTTTTTCAATTCAACAAATTTTTATATGGCAGGAAAGATATACAATTTAGATAAGATCTAGTTTCTATTCTCATGTACCATAATATGGAGATATAGTACAAAGTAATTCAGGAGTATAATTATTATGAGAGAAATTGATTGTTGGCATTTACCAAAGGAAACTTATGACCAATAAATGTAACATAGTTTCACAAATAACACATTATTTCAAATTAATCTCAAAAAATTTTGGACAAGGTTACTAATAAAGGGAATACTATAGAGTTGATATACTGAGATTTCAGCACAATAGTTAATAAACCTTATTATGCTGTCTGAAAATGTAAAGAGAGATAACTATGATGATAGGATGATAGGGTTCAAAACTGGTTGATTGACAGGTTTTTGTAAGTTGCTATCCATGGATCAATGAAAACCTTAAAGTTCATCTCGAGTGCCTTTGATCTTGTATTGATCAAGATTTTTTTTAATGGCTAGTAGTATCCATGGCATGGAATGCTTAACAAATGTATTGACAGTGCCAATTTAGGAGGTATATCTAACATGATGGATTGAAGTAGTAAGTATTTAAAAAAAAAAAACCTTCTATCATCAATTCCAACAATAAATAATTGCAGCAACATAGCAACTAAACAATCTAGAAACATAGCCCAAACATAATAAAAGAAAAATTTTAAAGTATAAAATCTTACATATTGATTTAAAGAATCAACTATGATTTCAGATGATGAGGAATAATATTTATTTAATGAAATATTTTGAATGAAAGTTATTCAGAAATTTTAGTGAACTACAATCTCAATATAAGGCAGAAAGATAACATCACAATAAAAATATAACAATCCACTTTCCAATAGTCAAATCTGTTTTGTAAGGTGTTATATGCTTTTTCCATTTCACTAAATCTATTTTGTAAGGAAGTGGAAAAATAAAGCAAATCCCTGAAAAACAGAATTTATGAAATGGAAAAAAAAAGAAAAATTTAAATTGGCCAAATACAAAATTGTTAGGATTACTAGGTGAGAACTCAGGTTGTCTGGACAATGACAAGGTGAGAATTCAGGTTGTCTGGACAATTACAAGGTGAGAACTCAGGTTGACTTGATAGTTCTCTGGCTCAGATTCTAAGAGGAGCAAGCTCATTGGTTGGAGTACTTCTTCCCAAAAGCCCTTGAATTATCCCACACCCATTCTCTGGGAGGATAAAAGAGGCAACATTGGGCCTGGACAAGCAGCCTGGACTGGGGAAGGACAAGAGCTGGAGGAGATTCAGAGCCAGGATTCAGGAAGACCAAGAGGCTGGCTAGAGGCTCCAGAAGCCTCCCAAGAAACCTGCTCATAGAGGAAAAGATTATACAGAAAAGAAACCTCCTCCCAGAGAAGGATTACAACTGAGAGAAGATCAGAACATTACACAAAATAAACCAAAAAAGGTAAATGAAGAAAATAATTCACTAAAAATCAGAACTCAACAAATTGAAATGAATGTCTCAATGATACATCAGGAATTAGTCAAGAAAAAAACACCAAAAAATGAAAATATAGAATAAAATGTGAAATACCTACTTGGAAAAGCAACTGACCTGGAAAGTAGATCTAGAAAAAACAACCTAAGGATTATTGAACTTTCTGAAAACCATGATGAAAAAAAGAACTCTATTATCTTATAGGAAATAATCAAAGAGAACAGTCCCAAAGTCCTAGAAAGAAATGGAGGAGCCACAATAAGGATTATCCAGGACCTATCAGCTTCCACCTTAAAGGATCAAAGAGCTTCGATTCTGACATTCTGAAAGGCAAATGAACTTGGAATGCAGTCAATAATAAACTACCATGCTAAACTAAGCATTTTTTTTTCAGGGAAGAAGATGGACATTAAATGAAACAGATGAATTTAATTTATTTCTAATAAAAAGACTAGAGGTGAACAAAAAATTTTATTTCAAATATAAAACTCAAGAGAAGCACAAAAAGGTAAAAAGAAAAGAACTTTTGAGAACTATATTTCTGTTATGGCTATACATAGAGAGCACATGTATAATTTGATTTTACTATTATTAAAAAAAATAGAGGTAGAAATGGGATTATAGTGGAAAAGGGGGAAGGTGGAGGAACAATTAGGGAAATTATATCTCACAAGGAGGCAAATAAAACCTATTATAAATTTGGGAAAAAAGGGACGGGTATGAACATTATGTTACTCTTACTCTCATTAGATTGGGCTCAAAGTGAGAATATTAAACATATTTGGATTCACAACCAAAAATTCACAGAGAAAATTCTCTCAACTTATAGGGAAGTTGGAGGAGAAAAGCAAAAAAAGATAACAATCTTAGGATGAATTAAAAGAGACATAGTCTTTAAAATGAGGGACATGGTCTACCTATATTATATGTTGATCAAATTATATTAAGAATGTTATACCTAATTCTGTGTGACATCCTTTAGGGAGTACATTGACAAATTGAAATAACAGAACAGTAAAGAGAGAATTAAGATGGTGCAAGGAAAATAGTACTAGCTTTGGAAAGAGATAGCTTGGATTTGTTTCTTGTCACCTGTTTGACTTTAGATCAGTTATTGCAGATCTCTGACCTTTACTTCTCTGATCTACAAAATGAGGCAATTGGATTAATTGACCCCAAATTCCTTTCTAGCTTTAAATCTATGAATTGAAAAAATATGACCCAGGGGCAGCTAGGTGGCGCAGTGGATAGAGCACCAGCCTTGAATTCAGGAGGACCCGAGTTCAAATCTGGTCTCGGACACTTAACACTTCCTAGCTGGGTGACCCTGGGCAAGTCACTTAACCCCAGCCTCAGGGAAAAAAAAAAAAAAAAAAAGGAAAAGAAAAAATATGACCCAGATGCTGGGGCACTGGGAAACATATCATTTTATGATCAATTTAAGACATTTGTAACATGAATAGATTTGGTCACTGGGTTCTGAATATTTGGTTTCCAGTCATGCCTCTAATACATATTAACCTCTCTCACTGTCATAAAGTAATCATATATTAGAAAGTATTTTTAAAAATTCTATACCAGAGAACATTTTTTTTCAAATTAAGTTTCCTATCAATGAAATCTTAGGTCTATGCAGTAAAAGAATGAATAGATAATAGACAAATAAATAAATGAGCAAATAGATGGACCAATATAGAAATGAATAAGTAAAATAATGAATAAATAAGTAAATAAGTCTGTACAAACAAAATAGATGAGCAAAAAGAAAAATAGATAAAAAACTATGAAAAAACATTATTTGTTCAACATCCCAAATGATTTTTATTCCCTTAATTTTTGTCTTTAATTTTAAATTATTTTTGTATGAAGTTTTAAAAATTTAAAGTTCTTTAGATGCTATATTAAAACTAAATATGCTAAATGCATTTGTAAACAAGATATAGGATTTCTACTTTATTTTTTAAATTTGAGGCAACTTCATAGTTCTTATCTGCTTAAAAAAATTAGGTATATTGAATGTGGAGAAACTTCAATATCAGAAGTTTCCCCCAAAAATTGAAATTACAGATCTTTTTGTATATTTATAGTCTGTGTCTAGAATATGCATAAATTCAATCATGTTAGTTTTTTGATGCAAATTCTCTATATGGAAAATTAGGGAAGCCTGCTTCTATGAGATTCATAATGGTTTGTAGGGGAAGTACCACGGAAAGATTGGGTAATTGGTTTGTAAAAACCTGCCTTAATTGATTTTATTGTGGACTAACCACATGGGAAACTCAGATTGGATGTAGTGACATGCAAAGAGCCTTGATGGTTTACCTTCATATATCTTTTGCCTTAATTTCTTCAGCTGCTTAGTTTATCAAATTCTTTCATCAGAGAAACTTGCTTCAGAATTCTTTTTACTTTTACTATCATCTAACTGTATTTCCTGCCATTTATTCTCTCCCTCCTTTCACCTTGTCCCTCCTCAAAATTTTAGAAATAAAATAAAATTTAAGAATAAAAGTTCCATTTTATCCTCTGGTTATAAGATATCAATCAGGATAGTTTTCCTTGATAATTTCTTGAAATATTATGTTCAGACATTTTTTTTAATCATGACTTTCAGGTAGACTAACAATTTTTAAATTATCTCTCCTGAATCTATTAGAAATACCCAAGAAATACATATTCCTTTCTATTCTTCTTTTTTGGGGGGATTGTTTTATTGCATCTTGATTTTTCATGACATTAGGTATGATGATTATTAATTATTAATCAATTCCAATTTTAAATTAATTATTTTCCTCAGTGAGGTTTTGTACCTCCTTTCCCAACTGGGTTCTGAATACTTGGTTTCCAGTCATGCCTCAAATACATATTAACTTCTCTCAGTGTCATAAAGTAATAATACAGTACAATATATTAAAAATAATTCTAGGCCAGAGGAGATTATTTTTGTTCTGGCCAATTTTGCTTCTCTTCAGTAGATTTTTGCATTTCCTTTTGTACCACTCTCAATTCTTTTCCTAATTTCTGCTCTTTCTCTCTTAGTTGATTTTCAAAATTCCTTTTGAGCTCTTCCATGACCTGAGACCAATTCTTCTTTTTCTTGGAGGCTTTGGATATAGGAGCTTTGACTTCATCATCTTCTGAGTGTTTGTTTGGATCCTTCTTGTCACCATTATAACTTTCAATGGTCAGAAACTTTTTTTGTTGTCTGTTCATTTTCCTAGCCTATTACTCAACTTTTAACTCTTCATTAAAGTAGGGCTCTGTTTCCAGGATAAGGGATGCACTGTGCCAAGCTTCAAGGGTTTTATGTAGCTGTTTTCAGAGATCCTTCTAGGAACTTGACTACAAGCCCTCTTTTCCACCCTGGAGCTATTAGGAGTGTACCTACCCCCCTGTAGCTGTAAGATCTAATGTGCTAGATGGAAGTGGGGCTGCTGATCAGGTCTTCCCTGAAGCAGCCTTCACTGGAATAGAACTGGCCTCCCACCCTAGTGCTACAGACCCTCTCCACTGAACTTCCAAATCTTCCCTGGTATTCCTGGCCTGAGAAGTCCAGAAGCCTCTAGCGCTACTGATGATTCAGAAGTCCCACATTGGGGTCTGGCATTGGGATCTGGACTTGAGCTGTGCTTGTGTAGCCTATGCTAGGATTACATATGTGCTTAGCTTCCACAGACCTTTTCTGCCGACCTTCTAAGTCCATTATGGTGACTCAAACTGAGAGGTCAGGAAGCCACCAGTACTGTCACTGATGCAAGGGCTGGATTGGGGATTTATTAGTGCTGCCTGTAAGCTGAATTCCCACTCAGATGACCATCAAGTCTTTTGGGTAATTTCTGTATTTGAAGGGCAGATAGAATCACCCCAGCTCTCAGAAACGGAACTAGAGCATACTTACCACATTCACATAGTGACCTTTCATGAAAATAAAAAGAAAAAAAGGGATCTTGAATATGGTAGACTATCACTATTCCTTCATTTAATTCCATTTTAAAATCAAAATTTAAAAAAAATTATAGGCCTTCCTATCATTAAAGCCTTGGAAAGTCTTAACTTTTTATTTAGTTCATTCTGCTCCTGAAATCAAAGCTTATATAGTTGCTTTCAAGATCCCTCATCAAACCCTGTTTAATTATTCAGCAGTACTTTGAGGAAATTTTTATTTTCATTAACTATTTCCATATTTGTGTATGGAAATACAATGGTATTGATGAATTATGAATAGAATGGCTGGCTTTGTTTGGGGAGAAATCTGTGTTTAATGGCTGCACTCTAAATATCCTGAAACATACTGTTTGTTTTCTATTTCTTTAAGTCAAAATGTGAAATGATTTTGAGACATTCCAGGGATGGAAAAAGATAATGTAGATTATAGAGGAGAGTGGTTTATTGCAATGAGGACAATTAATAGGCTACTGTCACAGTGCAAACAAGGAATAGAATAAATTTTAACAATGTTAGTGTTTCTTTGAATGAAGTTAAGAAGAAAGATGGAACAAATAACAGAAAGATAGTATCGGTAGGGTATAGAAAATTTTGAACATGACAGGATAAAGGCAAGAAAAGAGTTGAGAATCACTTGAAGTTGTAAATCTGGGTGACTAGAAGTATGCTGGTCCCCTCAAGAAAAAAAATTAAAAATACATAATTAGAGAAGATAATGAATTAATTTTATTTGATTCAAAAGACATTGAATAGGTGTCTTTAAAAAAAATGAGGGACTAAACTAGCCACCAAGAAGACAAAAATGAAACAGACATTCTATCAAAGTATTCCTATTTACTGAACTATTGGATTTTCAGCTGAGCAAGGTAAGAGATGGTCTGATTCTAACTCACTTCTTTTTTTATAGAACAGAAAATTGAGGCCCTAACAGGTGGAGTGTTGGGTTCAAAGTTCCATGGTAATTAGCAGAGCAGAGATTACAAACCAAGTCTTCTCCTACAAAGCCAGAGTCTTGTCCCATTATCATAGATTGCCCTGTTTGTAGATAAATTCAATTGGGGATAATTCCAAGAAAAACCTCATGGTTAGAAGGGAATTTAAAGGTCTTCTGGTACAGCATCTACTAAAGCATCCCGTTTACCATATTCACTGAAAGTTAGCAATCAGCCTCAAAAAAACAATGATTAGTTACAGGGAGCTCATTATCCATCAAGTACCCTAATATACTGATATGGTATCAGTAAAATTATTTTCTCTATCTCCTAAAGAACAAATTATCATAAACAAAAATGTATACTGGCAAAATAGAAACATATTTAAAATTGTATATCTAGTATTTTTACTCTATTCTAACTATGGCACCAGTGCAAGAGGTAAAACTTTTCTTGTCTTGGCTTTTAGATGCTTTACAACATCTTTGCAAAGTAGTATGGAAATAAGACTTACCTCAGAGAAATTTTAAGTGACAATGGAAGACAAGTGTTCAACAGTCAAATGGCTAAGGTCAATCAAAAGTAGAAACAATGGGTTTTTTAACCTTGAGAAAAAAAAATTCTTCATATAGTGTCTTATTTTGATCCTTAAACCATATAGTGAGATAAGTACTATAGACGTTATTGCCCCATTTTACAATTCAGAAACCTAAGACTCTCCGAGATTAATTGTCTTATCCACAATAACAAAAGTATCAAATATACAGATATATTTTCTTTTACTGAAATATATGATTCTGAACCCATATCTCTCCCAAGTTGTACCACTCTTCCATGCTGATTTCTGAGAATTTGAAGCATAGGAGTTTGACTAAATAGTTTCATTTATATAAGATCTGAAGGCAACAAAATTCTGTACATTGGGTAAAATCAATAAAGACTACTACCTCAGTAAGGATTTATAGATCATAGTTACTTGGACTTTTCCTTGAAAAAAAAATTATTCTTTGTTTACAACTATATTTCAACCTCCTAAAATACAACATACTATAATAATGTCAAACATTTTCCCCCAAGACAACTAAGATTAAGTGATATGCAGGGCCACATAGCTAGAAAAGGGTTTGAACTCTGATCCTCCTAATGTCAGGGCCAGTGCTCTATCAACTGGGCCATCTAATGCATTAAAATAACAAACTCAAATAGAAAGGCATTCCTGCTGGCCAACTTTTTATTTAGAATGACCACAAACTGACATTTTTTATGTTATGTTGTAATTCTATTTATTTTGTTAAATATTTCCTAATTACATTTTAATCCTCTGGAATTTTGTCTTCTAATTTTAACACTTCTGCCATAGTGGATTGAGAACCAGTGTCAAAATCAAGAAGATTCAGGTTTAAGTCTTGTCTCTGACACAGAAAATCTGGGCAAATATTTAAACCTCTCACTGGCCTAGGCAATTCTATTTTTATTGTATTAAGTTTATTTATCTTTAATGCACATTGTTTTATGAATCATGTTGGGAGAGAAAAATCATAGCAAAAGGGGAAAACCATGGGAGAGATAAAAAAATCAGAAAAAAGAAAGAAAGAAAGAAAAAAGAGAACATAGATAGCATGTGTTGATTTACATTCAGTCTCCTTAGTTCTTTTTCTGGATGTAGATGACATTTTATGTTCAAAGACTATTGGGATTGCAGGCCTGGCAATTCTTGAAGACAAAATGACCAGCAAGGAGGCCTGTTGACTTTACCTTCATTAAAATCCTTCTAATATCTCCCCTTTTTCTTTTCTGACTTTGTTTCTGTCTCTGTCCAGACTTTTATCACTATGCACTTAGAGTATTACAATAACCTATTGGTAGCTCTACCTACTTCAAGTCTCTCCACCCTAGTTCATCCTCCAGTGATATGTCAAATTTGACTTCCTAAAATAGAGGTTTGATCATGTCACAATAAATGCCAGTGTCTCTCAACCTCTCCTCCATGTAGCATATAAAATCCCCTATTGTTTTTTCATAAATTGTCCTTCCGATTTTTGAGTCTCCTTACATTTTATTCCTCTTCTTTCCCATCTTGATATACTCTATGATCCAATGAAACAGATCTCTTGCTGTTTTTTGAATAAGACACTCTGTTCAGACTGGGCATTTTTTTCTAGTTGTCATTCCCCATACTTATGGTGTTCTCTCTTCTATATCTATATCTTCTTGCTACCTTAGATTCCTTCAAGTAACAGCTAAAATTCCACCCTTTCCAAAAAGCCTTTCTCAATCACCCTTAATTCTAATGCCCTCCCTCAATTGATTATTTAAAAATTTATCTTGCTAGTAATTTGATTGTACATAGTGATTTCCCTAATATACAATGTTCTCCTTAAGAGCTGGAGCTGTCTAGCACATGAAAAGCCTTTGATAAATATTAATGGCTGGCAGATTCTTCACTTCTCTGTCTTATTGTCCCAGTCAAGGAATATAGGAACTCTACATCTGATACCCCTCTCTCACTCTGGTGATTATATTCTATCAGGTTCAACTTCATGCACACAGGTTCACTCACAATGCTCAAATATTTGGTACATTTATTTAGAGTTTAAGGAAAACAATTGGGTTCATGTAAAAAGCAAAAATGTCCACCAGGTAGCATCTTTCCCTCAAAGGCTCAATCTCAGTCACTTAAAGAGTTGCTTTAGGTGGGGGTTTTAGTGAGTAACACCCAGCCATTGATCCTTTATGTGGATGCTTTCCTCTGTGTCTCTTTCTGACTGCATATTTTTTTAGAGTTGTCTAGACCAGCTGCTGCCATTCTAGGCTAGATGCCCCATCCCTCTTTGTAACCTTGCCACTTTCAGTAGATGATTTTTCATCTCATTCTATTCATGTTTTCTGCAACTTTTTTTTCAAAGAAGTCCCCTCAGTTTTCTGCCAAGAAAGATTATGCTTCTTGGTATTTCTCCGTTGTTTCCACTCTTTGTTATGCAAATAAAATGGATTAGAATTCATTTCTCACCCTGATGACTTGGGAATCTGGGTATTTTAAATGCCTGATTCTTCTTTATCTCTAGAAAGATATTTATGAGCATTTCCTTCAATCCATAAGTTCCCATGATTTAAAATAGGGGTGGGCTTATTATTTATTCTCTTTATTAAGGGAAACACATAAGTCTCATGAATAACTTCTGATCTTGTACCTTAGTAGTTTATGATCTCACACAAGGTCACTAGGGGTTTGAATTATTCTCTCTCCTTCCCTCCTTAGGTGGCTATATCTCAATATACATCTATCCTGACTCTTGGTAATTTTGCTTCTTTCCTACTACATTGCCTAAGTGATTCACTTCCCATGTAACCAAGATACAGAGGTTATAGAGAATTGAGGGGAGCAAAGTACTCTTTACCCAAATGTCTCTTAGTCTATTGACTGCCTCAAGGGTTTAGATACCTTACTCCTAACAAAAAACTAGGAAAGAATAAAATGACCCCTTCTTTCCATCAGCATTGCCTCAGGCTAACGAGGTATTTTGACTGTTATTTCCTACAATTTAAATACATTCTGGTTATATTTACCCCTTACTCTCACAGAATGGGAAGAAACATATAAATTTAAGTAATTTAAAGGCCTGGTAATTCCAATGAGTAAAGTCCAAATTCTAAAAGAATTCAGCCAGCTCAGGGGTTGCAGGATACAATGGTTCAGAAGTCAAAAAACTTGGGTTCATAATATACCTCTAGGACTTTCTTTCATTGTGACCATGAATAAATTAGTTAATCCCATTGGCTCTAATGCTTTCCCCTGAAAAAAGTGAAGGTTTTGGACTAGACAGCTTCTGAAATCCCTGCCTGCTCCACATCTGTGAGTTTTTATTTATTGTTATCAAGAATGAAGAATTCATTAGTGGCTGGGTACTTTTGTAAAGTGCTCTTGTTTGGGCATCTCGTCCCTGTGGCCGCGCCGGAGGCCTGGTGAGTGGCGGGCGCGCGGGGGGCGCCCCGGCCCCGGCGGGCCCCTGCCCGCCTGCCCCTTTCCCTGGCGCTGGACATCCCCCCTGCCCCGGAGACCCTCTCCCCACCCCCTCGCTCGCGGGCCCGGGGCCGCCGGGGCAGCGCAGTCATGGCAGCGCCGTGAGGAGGGGGCCGAGCTGACAGCCCCGGCCCGTCCCGGCCTGGCCTTGCCCGCTCCCTGCCCCTCGCCCGGCCTCTCCAGACAGAAATATTGATTTCTGATGGAAAATGAGTACTTTCTGAGCTGTAATTTATTGCATCTTTGCCAGCAGTGGTTGGAGACCTACATTATTCAATAAGCTTAAAACATATGAAGAAAGACGTTATCTGCATCCAGAGAAAGAACTGATAAATAGAAATTTCAACACTAAACTCCCACAATTTCCCTGAAACCAAGAGTAGTGGATTTTGATGAAACATGGAACAAACTCTTAACGACAATCAAAGCTGTTGTCATGTTGGATTACGTTGAAAGAGCAACTTGGAATGATCGCTTTTCAGACATCTATGCTTTATGTGTGGCCTATCCTGAACCTCTTGGTGAAAGACTTTACACAGAGACGAAAATTTTTTTGGAAAATCACGTACGCCATTTGCACAAGAGAGTTCTGGAGTCTGAAGAACAAGTAATTGGTTATGTATCATAGGTATTGGGAAGAATATAGCAAAGGGGCAGACTATATGGACTGTTTATACAGGTATCTCAACACACAATTTATTAAGAAGAATAAATTGACAGAAGCTGATCTTCAATATGGTTATGGTGGTGTAGATATGAATGAACCACTTATGGAAATAGGAGAGCTAGCATTGGATATGTGGAGGAAATTGATGGTTGAGCCACTTCAGGCAATCCTTATACGAATGCTCCTTCGAGAAATAAAAAATGATCGCTGTGGGGAAGACCCAAATCAAAAAGTAATCCATGGGGTTATTAACTCCTTTGTTCATGTTGAACAGTATAAGAAAAAATTCCCCTTAAAGTTTTATCAGGAAATTTTTGAGTTGTCTTTTCTGACTGAAACAGGGGAGTATTATAAACAAGAAGCTTCAAATTTGTTACAAGAATCAAACTGTTCACAATATATGGAAAAGGTCCTAGGTAGATTAAAAGATGAAGAAATGCGATGTAGAAAATATTTGCATCCAAGTTCATATAGTAAAGTGATTCATGAATGTCAGCAGCGAATGGTGGCAGACCATTTACAGTTTCTACATGCAGAATGTCACAATATTATCCGACAAGAGAAAAGAAGTGATATGGCAAATATGTACACCTTGCTTCGTGCTGTGTCAAGTGGTTTACCTCATATGATTCAAGAACTACAAAATCATATTCATGATGAGGGTCTTAGAGCAACTGGTAATCTTTCTCAGGAAAATATGCCAACTCAATTTGTGGAATCAGTTTTGGAAGTGCATGGTAAATTTGCCCAACTTATCAACACTGTTTTGAATGGTGATCAGCACTTCATGAGTGCCCTGGATAAGGCTCTGACTTCAGTAGTAAACTATAAAGAACCCAAAGCTATTTGCAAAGCGCCTGAACTGCTGGCTAAGTACTGTGACAACTTGCTAAAAAAATCAGCAAAAGGAATGACTGAGAATGAAGTGGAAGACAAGCTCACCAGCTTCATTACTGTTTTCAAATATATTGATGATAAAGATGTTTTTCAAAAGTTTTATGCAAGAATGTTGGCCAAACGTTTAATTCATGGCCTGTCTATGTCTATGGATTCTGAAGAAGCCATGATCAATAAATTAAAGCAAGCCTGTGGATATGAGTTTACAAGCAAACTCCATCGAATGTATACAGACATGAATGTCAGTGCTGATCTTAACAACAAATTCAACAATTTTATAAAAAACCAGGACACTGTAATAGATCTGGGAATTAGTTTTCAAATATATGTGCTACAGGCTGGTGCATGGCCTCTTACTCAGTCTCCTTCCTCTACATTTGCCATCCCTCAGGAACTGGAAAAAAGTGTACAAATGTTTGAATTATTTTACAGTCAGCATTTCAGTGGAAGGAAGCTTACATGGTTACATTATCTCTGTACAGGTGAAGTTAAAATGAATTATTTGTCCAAACCCTATGTGGCCATGGTGACAACATACCAAATGGCAGTACTACTTGCTTTTAACAATAGCGAAACTGTCAGTTTCAAAGAACTTCATGACATTACACAGATGAATGAAAAGGAATTGGCAAAAACTATCAAATCATTACTTGATGTGAAAATGATTAACCATGATTCAGAAAAGGAAGACATAGATGCAGACTCTTCTTTTTCATTAAATATGAACTTCAGCAGTAAAAGAACAAAATTTAAAATTACAACATCAATGCAAAAAGACACACCACAGGAGATGGAACAGACCAGAAGTGCTGTAGATGAAGACAGGAAAATGTACCTCCAAGCTGCTATAGTCCGCATCATGAAAGCTCGAAAAGTGTTGCGGCATAATGCTCTTATTCAGGAGGTTATTAGTCAGTCAAGAGCTCGGTTTAACCCAAGCATTAGCATGATCAAGAAGTGCATTGAAGTTCTGATAGACAAACAGTACATTGAAAGAAGCCAAGCATCAGCAGATGAATACAGCTATGTGGCGTGATGACGCCAGCTGCCCTGCAGGTGTGCTTTTAAGAAGATCATAACAGTCACTATTTGGTGTGTTCCTGTGGGAAGAAGCAGGCTTGTGCCTCCATAATTGGTCACTTGGCAGCCCCTGTTTTTCTGCTGTTTACAACATCACCAGTGCCACGTCATGAGCGTCAATGAAAATGCCTATAGATATTTCAAGCTCATGTCATTATGACATTTCTTAAAACTTTACTAAATGAATGAGTGAAGTATTGCTGAAATGTGGAAATTTGGTTGGGTACCATGCTTTTTTTTTCCTCCCTCACGTTTGCAGTTGATGTGTTTTTTTTAATGTATCTTAAAGGACATAAAGTAAAAACCTAAATATTGTAATATGACAGATAACCTAATAATTGTATCTACATTAAAATGACAAACATGATATTGCTGCTTGTCGAATAAAAAAAAATAAAGAAATGGAATGCCTTTAAAAAAAAAAAAAGTGCTCTTGTTTGTTTTTCCTCCTATTTTCTGTCTCTATGTCTCTGTCTTTCTCTCTGCATTTATCTCTGTATCTCTCTGTGTCTCTCTGTATCTTTTTGTCTATCTCTCTTTTTCTGTGTCTCTGCCTCTGTCTCTGTCTTTCTGAAAGCCTGTCTGTCTGTTTTTATCTGTCTGTCTCTTTTTTCTCTGACTTTGTATGTGTGCCTGTCCCTTTTCCTCCTCCTCTCCCTTTATTCATTTCTTGATGTCTTTTCCTTTCTTTCCTTCTTTTCTCCCTCTCTTTTTCTCTATTTCTTCTTCCTTCTTTCTTTCCTCCTTCATCCCTCCCTCAATCCTTCCCTCCTTACCCTTTTTTTCTTATTCTCCCTCTTCCTCTCTTTCCCTTTCTTTCTTTCTGACAGAGAAAAGAGTATGATACCCTGCATGGATTTGCCAAGTTTTCCAATATGCCAAAGGCATAGTCATAGATCCAGCCTCATTATGAAAACACCCACTGAAGGTGACTTAGCATCACAAATTCTGGCTAGCACTCATTGTGAAGGCAAGTAGAAGTATTACATTCTATGTGCACCTACTCTGAATTTTCAGGATCTGTCTCTATACACAGACATACATTTATAGATTGTAACAGCAACAATCCATCTCCCACACTACAAGCACAGAAAACTCTTTCCAAATGACTCTTGTGAAATCAGCTGATCATATGCATTAGCAAGGAAAAGGTGATCAACTAAATCTTAATTTTTCCTATCCTGCCTTTCTACCCTTCAGGTTCTAAAGACAGCTTTCCTATTTCAAATCACTCTGGGAGGAGGCATCTCCTACAGGGAAGAAAGTTGCTAGTTCTTTACTGGACTTGACAGCTTGTCAGAAATCCAGCTTGTGCTGTAAGACAGAATGAGATCAAAAAACTCTGCCAGATGTGCATCATTCCAACAGTCAAAAGAGAAAGCAGTTTTACCTTTCAGGACTGTTTCATCCTAATGGATCAGTATTTCATAAATTTAGCAAAATGGTTCCTAGAGGCTACATAAGGTTCACTATTTCCAAATGGAAAATTAAGTCACAATTTTTTTGTTGTTTGCATTATTTAATTTTATAAGGCAGTAGAACATTATGAAAAGAGTACGACCTCTAGAGTTATAAGTCTTAGTTTCAAATCACTGCTTACCTGTCACCTATGTGACATTGGGCAATTTTCTTAAGCCTCAGTTTCCCCACTTTCAGTTGACCTAAATCTAAAACTATTGGAATCAACAACATTCCTGTTCCTATTCACTCAATGATACTGTTTCCCAGTCACATATGCCCATTCCACTGAAGGATACAAACACAAAAATGAAGCAATCAAGCAATCTTCATTGTGGGGAAGCTCCCATTCCATCTCTTATTTAGGTTGATTTAAATCATCAAACACCTACATTAATTCTAAAAATTTGAGCAAGTTTAAATTTCATGTGTACTTATATGTGCAATTTCAATCATTGGGAAATGCAAACCTAAAGAAAATATGAGAAACCAATGAGGGCCATCTAACCACATCTAATATTACACCTTTTCCTCCTACTATTTCACAATAATTCAGAGGATGGACCTATTTCATGTCTTCTTCCATGAACAAGCTTTAAAGTCATTTTCAGGGTAATATGCTATATTTATTTTATACTTTCTGTTATAGTTGGGACTGGGGCCAAGGAGGATTGATCCTTACCCACACATGCCATCCTTTTATTTCTGTCAATTTTCTCCTTTGACAACTCCTTCAAATCCTGGAAGCCCTTGATTTTGCAAACTAGTTGTGGGAACTGACACTATATATTGTAGCATTTATTTCTTAAATATTTAATATGTATAAAACCAGTTATAATTTCATTAGGTCCCTCTCTTTTTATGTAAGTCACCAGCAAAGATTTTTGGTATTTTGCCCTTAAATGCATTTTGAATAATTTCTGTGAGTTTTATTGCATTGTTTTGCATTTTTAAAAGATGGGTTTTTTAAATGCACATGTTCTTTAGAGCAGAAATTACTGTTATATATTAGGTACTGGAGGTACAAAGATAAAAACAAAACTTTCTGCTCTCTCATGGAACTTAAATTCTTTTAAGAGGGAGTTAAGGAAGAAGACAATTACAAAGGTAGGTGTACACTGAGTGTATACATGTCAGTACAAAATATATAAAAAGTAGTGGGAAACTCATTTTGGAGAGTAGTTGCTGAAAAAATTAAATACAAAGAAAATAAAGGTAGTTTCTATATTCAAGATTACATTCTGATGGAAGCAACAGCCAATAGAGAGGAAGATAAATTCAAGGTAAATGCTATATAGAGGTGTGGAAGGAATATCACACTTGAAATCAGGAAGAGTCATTTTTCTGATTTCAAACCTGGCCTAAGGCATTTAATAGCAGTATGATCCTAGGCAAGTCACTTAGTCCTATTTGCCTCCATTTTCTCATTCCCAAAATAACTTGAGGAAGAAAATAGGAAACCATGTTAGTATCTTGACAAGAAAACCCAAAATGAATTCAGAAAGAGAAAGAAACAGCTACAAAAAATGATAGCAAAAAAATGGACAGTAATCTCAAAAGAGAAATTAGGACAACTGGGAAAGAACTATTGTAAAAGGTATTTGAGACAAACCTCAAAGATGTTTAAGTGTTTTAGGGGGAAAAAATGAAGTACACATCTAGGCATGTGAGACAATTTATGAAAAAGATTGGAAAGTGCAAATATTTAATGGCATATATGTAAAATGATAATTAGGTCAATTTGGTTGGAATATTGAGTTTTGAGTAGGGAACAATTTAAAATCAACTCAGAAGGCGAAATTGGACCAGAATGTGATAAATTGAAAATGTCAAACAAAAGAGTATATATTTTATTCTAGAGGAGAAAGGGAGCTATGAAGCTTCTTAATAAGAGGATTAACATGCTCAAAACTGAGGCTATAAGAATAAACAAAGTCTTCTTAAAAAGAAGAGAAAGCTAAGTTTAAAAGCCAAGATAGCAGAGCAAGCAATGAATCATTGCAACCCTCCCATAGTCACCACGAAACAACCATAAAATACTTAGGACAGGTTCTGGAGCGGTGTAACTAGCAAAGGGGAGAAGTTATAACATTGTTTACCCCAGAAAACTTGAAAGATCAGCAGGAGAAGTCTCTTAGTCCTAGGGTAGGGGTTTGGCTACAGTCCAAGATAGGTTGCTTTCCAGCAAGCTGAGAGCAAGAATCACCTTAGCAAGATATTCTGAGCTCCAGAGTGGTGAAACAGGAGAACAAACAATATCAGGAACTTCCATGTACCTTGGCAAAACCAAGTGAATCTGCAAACTCCAGCTCCAAAGAATCATTACTACATGCTCTGGCATAGGCCCAGGCTATTTGGGCTTACCCTAGAAGTCAAATCTTTACTTGCCTTAATATACCCCCAGTGAGACAAAAAAAAAAAAATCCTATCTGGCCTAAGTACATACTACATACCATTAGGACCCCAGCTCAACAGTAACTATAGCAACTGGAACAAGAAGACCAAGACAGAACTCTTTCCACATAAGGAACAAAGCTCAAATTTAAAAGAAAGGAGAGAGGAAGAAAAGAGAAAGGGAGAGGAGAGAGAGAGAGAGAGAGAGAGAGAGAGAGAGAGAGAGAGAGAGAGAGAGAGAGAGAGAGAGAGAGAGAGAGAAATGAGCAATTGAAAGCTATAATGATGACAGGGAAGACCAAGGCAAAAATTCAGAAGATGACAACAATGTCAAAAAACGTGTAAACAAAATTCAAAAGAAAAAGCAAGAAGTGATTTCAAGTCCAGAAAACTCATGGGAGAGCTCAGAAAAAAAAAAAAAAAGTTTTAAAATAAAAGAGGCAGAAGAAAGATTGGAAAATGTAAGATAATTATGAAAAAAGAGTCAATGGCTTGGAAAATAGATTAAAAATGGAATTGGTCAAATGGAAAAAAATACAAAGCCAAATTTATAAAAACTACAGCTTGGAATTTAGAATTGGGCAATTGAAAGCTAATGGCCCTATGAGAAAACAACAATCAAGCAAATTCAAAAGAATAATAAAAAAGGAAGAAAATATAAAATGCTTCATGGGGAAAAATAATTGAACTGGAAAAGTGATCAGGAAAGACAACAATATCAGTATTGTGGGAATACCTGAAATTCATTATCAAGAGGATGACCTGGACAGCATATTCCATGAAATAATTGAGGAAAACTGTCCTAATGTACTGGAACCAGAGGACAGAATAGACATGGAAAAAATCTACCAATCATCTCAATAAAGAAATCCCAAAATAAAAACTCCAAGGAATATAATAGTCAATTTCTAGAACTATCAAGTCAAAGAAAAAATAATACTATAAATGGCAAAAAAAGAAACAGCTCTAATACTAGAAGCCATAATCAGGATTACACAGGACCTGGCAGTAGCAATAATAAAGGAATGGAGGTTATGGGACATGATATTCTGGAAAGCAAAGGAGCTAGAACTACAACTAAGAGTCACCTATGTGGAAAAAATAAGTCTAATAATACTTCAAGAGGGAAAAAGGTCATTCTACAAAATAGAAGAATTTCAAGCTTTCATAAAAAAGAATACCAGAACTATATTTTTTAAATGGCTTCCAATAATAAGATCCAGTTATACAGAGAAAAGAAAACAGAAGGGTTCAGTAAGGTAAATGTTTACATAGGAAAATGATTCTTGTACTTCATGATTGTATCATTAATAGTACAACTAGAAGAAATACACATAGAGGGTATGGTTATATGGTAAATTTGAAGGAATGATATACACACACACACACACACACACATAAACAAAGTAATGAGAAAGAAAAGTACACAGGATGAAAAAGGAAGGGAGAGGTAGAATGGTGTAAATTTTTTTTATATGAAGAGGCACCAAAAAAATGTATTACAAGGTATGGCAGAAACTAGGCATGGACCCACATTTAACACCACATACTAAGATTAGATCAAAATGGGTCCAAGATTTAGGCATAAAGAACGAAATCATAAATAAATTGGAGGAACATGGGATGGGTTTACCTCTCAGACTTGTGGAGGAGGAAGGAGTTTGTGTCCAAGGGAGAACTAGAGACCATTATTGATCACAAAATAGAACATTTTGATTACACCAAATTAAAAAGTTTCCTTGCACAAACAAAACTAATGCAAACAAGATTAGAAGGGAAGTAACAAATTGGGAAAAATTTTTTACAGTTAAAGGTTCTGATAAAGGCCTCATCTCCAAAATATACAGAGAATTGACTTTAATTTATAAGAAATCAAGCCATTCTCCAATTGATAAATGGTCAAAGGATATGAACAGACAATTTTCAGATGATGAAATTAAAACTATTTCCACTCATATGAAAGAGTGTTCCAAATCACTATTGATCAGAGAAATGCAAATTAAGACAACTCTGAGGTATCATTACACACCTGTCAGATTGGCTAAGATGACAGGAACAAATAACGATGAATGTTGGAGGGGCTGTGGGAAAACTGGGACACTGATGCATTGTTGGTGGAGTTGTGAAAGAATCCAACCATTCTGGAGAGCAATCTGGAATTATGCCCAAAAAGTTATCAAAATGTGCATACCCTTTGACCCAGCCATACTACTACTGGGCTTATACCCCAAGGAACTACTAGAGAAGGGAAAGGGTCCTGTATGTGCCAAAATGTTTGTGGCAGCCCTTTTCATAGTGGCTAGAAGCTGGAAAATGAATGGATGTCCATCAATTGGAGAATGGTTGGGTAAACTATGGTATATGAATGTTATGGAATATTATTGTTCTATAAGAAATGACCAACAGGAGAAATACAGAGAGGCTTGGAGAGACTTACATCAACTGATGCTGAGTGAAACGAGCAGAACCAGAAGATCTTTATACACTTCAACAATGATACTGTATGAGGATGTATGCTGATGGAAGTGGATTTCTTCAACATAGAGAAGAGCTAATCCAATTCCAATTGATTAATGATGGACAGAACCAGCTACATCCAGAAAAGGAACACTGGGAAATGAATGTAAACTGTTATTTTTACCTTCTGAATCCAATTCTTCCTGTGCAACAAAAAATTCGGTTCTACACACATATATTGTATCTAGAATATACTGTAATATATTTAACATATATAAGACTGCTTGCCATCTGGGGGAGGGGGTTGGGGGAGGAAGAGAAAAAAATCTGAACAGAAGTAAGTGCAAGGGATAATGTTGTAAAAAATTACCCATGCATATGTAATGTCAAAAAATGTTATAATTATAAAATAAAATAAAAAATTAAAAAAAAAAAAAAAATGTATTACAAGGAAAAGATGGAAAAGTAGCCCTAGGCATTGCTTAAATTTCACTTTCATCTGTAATAGCTCAAATAAGGAATAATATATACAATCAAGAGAATGTAGAAATAAAACTTACTAGATGGGGAAAAGGAAGGGGAGGATATTAAGAAAAAGAAGAAGATGGAGACTAAGGAGGGCAAATGAGAAGAGATGGTAAAATAAACTAAAGCACTTAAAAGAAGGAAAAAGGTAAAAAGGAGAAATCACAAACAAGAAGAGGAATAGAATACAGGAAAATACACTGGTGTAATTCATAACCAGGAATATGAACGAGATGAGCTCTCCCATACAATGAAAATGAATATTATATTTATAAGAAACATACTTGAAGCAGAAAGGAACATGTACAGAAAAAGTAAGGTACTGAAGAATAATCTTATACTTTAGCTGAAGTTCAAAAAAAAAAAAAAGAAAGAAAGAAAAGTTAGCAATCCTGATCACAGGGAAAAAAACATAATTAAAGATAGGCCTAATTAAATGAGATAAGAAAACTAGATCTTGCTAAAAAGTACTATAGAGAATGAACCAAGATCATTATTAAATATATATGCACCAATTGGTACAGCATCCAAATTCAAGGGTTTTTTTTCTAATTTTTGTGTCAATAATATTTTTTTCCAGTTACATGTGAGGTAGTTTTCAACATTCATTTTTGTAAGATTTTGAGTTACATTTGTTTTCTTACTCCCTGCCTTACCTTACCTTCCCAAAGACAGCAAGGAATCATATATAAGTTATACATGTACAATGATTTTTAAAATATTTGCATGTTAGTCATATTATGAAAAAATAAGAATAAAAATGAATTTATTGAGAAAGAAAAAGCAAACTGCAACAACAGAGGTGGAAAAAAGTTAATCCCATTTGCATAGTTCTCTCTCTGCATACAGTTGTCATTTTCCAGCCCAAATAAGACCTACATTCTTCGTGACTGGAAAAGGGATGCAAAATTGAGAAAAGTTTCAGAATTTACATGTAAGTTTGATTTTCCACAATATAATAACCAATGTCCCATGATAGTTAAACAGAATGGTGATGATTGTGTTTTTATGGCAAACAATAAATTTTTTCTATAAATTTATGTTATTTCTCCATACTTTCAAGGGATCCATGAATGCTATGAAACAAATTGAAAAAAAAAACACAAAGAGAAGAATCTTCCATTTTTATAGTATGTTCTTTCATTGCATAGTGAAGATAAAAAGTAAAAGCTTCAACAAAACATTGAGGTGGGAAGCAAAAGAATAAGCTATCTTTCTTCCTGGATTCACAAATAAATACAAAATAACCTTTAATTTGAAGTGAGATGCATATTCCCCAATCTTCTCTGTGGTCCCCTTAAGTATCTGAAAAGGAAATTTGATTACTAAATGATGAAGAATTGACACAATTATGAAGTAAGCACTACTTCAATGAAATATCTTCAGAAAGCCTATATAGCAACAACTTCAGGAAGACATTTGACAGAAAATCAAGCAAAAAGTTAGATTGTTCCTGCTAGATAGAACAGAGTATGCTCTTCAGATAGAGATCTACCTTTCAGAAGGGAAGAAGGAAAACTAAAGGAAAAACTCATGTATTTGCCACTTCATAAACATTCAAAAGTTAAATGAAATAAATAGGTGGTTGAAGAAAGAGTGTTTGTCAAGTTCAAAATGAGAATCTAATTCACAAGTCGGCAAAAGACAATCTGTTTGTATTCTGATGGAAGTGGATATCTTCAACATAAAGAAGAGCCAACTCACTTCCAGTTGATCAATGATGGACAGAGGTAGCTACACCCAGAGAAGAAACACTGGGAAATGAATGTAAATTGTTAGCACTAATATCTCTCTGCCCAGGTTACATGTACCTTCGGAATCTAATGCTTATTGTGCAACAAGAAAATGGTATTTACACACATGTATTGTATCTAGGTTATATTGTAACACAAGTAAAATGTATGGGACTGCCTGCCATCGGGGGGAGGGAGTGGAGGGAGGGAGGGGATAATTTGAAAAAATGAATACAAGGGATAATATTATAAAAAAATATATAATAAAAATTATTAAAAAAAAAAAAAAGACAATCTGTTGCACTTTGTAAAATTAGTTGTGTGGAGTGCGTCTAGCTGAATGATGGCATAGGCTGGATTTGAACTCAGAATATCAACCCTGCTAAAGCCATTCATATAAGCAAACAATGCACAACAGGCCAAGAGAGAGAAACCCCAAGAATTTATACCTAGGACCTGGACAAGGAGCAAGTCCTGCTAAGCCTGGAGAACCAAGAAGTTCTCAGTGAAGAATAAAAAAAATCAGTAGGAGCATATTTTGCAAAAAAGATAAATTTTAAAGGGTTTTCCAAAGTCCTCATAATATTTCAGGGTAGAGAAAATAAATTCAACAAAGTCAAACATCTCTCTAAGATCTTTTAGGAATTTCTGCTTTGGAAAATATTCCCTCAAACCAAGAAGATAACCTTAATAGAAGAGTATCATCTGATGGAAGAACTACATTCTTGGTGACTTAAAAAGGAATACAAAATTGAGAAAACTTTTGGGATTTATAGACATGTTTGATTTTTCCGCAATGCAATAACCAATGTCTCAAGATGATTAGATAGAATGATGATGCTTGTAATTACCTAGAAAACAATAGATTTTTTTCATGTCTTATGTAATATTCCTTCATGTTTTCAAGGAATCAATGAAAGTTGTGAAAGAAAAAAGAAAAAGAAAACACAAATAGAAGAAGAAACTTCCATTTTGTAGTATGTTCTTTCATTCCATAATGAAGATGAAAAGTATAAACCTCAACAAAGACTTACCTGGTAGACAAAAGACCATGTAATTTGTCTGTCTGGAATCACAAGAAAATCCAAATTCATCTTGTGTAGAGAGCCAGACCTGTGGAGAAGTATACTTGAAACAAGGTGTTAATTCAGAGGAATTGATGACACAATAGTTATCTACTTTACATATATACTTAGTACTTAGCATGGTGATGTAATGGTTCTCTAAGTTAACACATAATCAGTTGTGTTTGAAATGATGTAATTATAAGTGTATAAGAGCCAACAAGTACTGGAAGAGAGACATTCCATCTCCCACCATCTTGGCCAGAGAGCCTTCTGTATTCCTCCACTAAGACCAAAGCCCATCTGAAGGTCCCCCAGAAAGCTAGCCCAGCCACAGACAAAGGAGACAGACTGTGAAGGAGATAATAAAGACTTTTGAAGTTGATTTCTGACTATTTTCATGATGATTATTCTGCTAAAACCAAGGCTGGTCCCAAGACCCTCCAGAAAGCTAGCCTGGACATTATAATCTTGAATTTTAAGTGGGGTCCATATTGCCAGTCATCTCTGACTTAACCTTTAGTATCTGAAAAAAGGAATTTGAAAACGAAATGATGAGGAATGGACAATATTAAAAGTAAGCCTTGCTTCCACAAAATATCTCCTGAAAACCAAAATATCAACTACTTCAGGAAGACAACCAGCAGAAAAGCAAGCCAAAAAGGAGCATTTTTTGCCAAATAATTCTCAGTGAGCTCTTCATATAGATATCTATACTTTTAAAGGGAAGGAGAAAAAAGTGAATTGAAGGCTACATCAGTAAAGGAAAAACTCATTCATTTGCCATTTCATAAGCTTTCAAATGTTAAATCAAGTAGGTAGTTGCAAAAAGTTTGTGTGCTTCTCAAATCCATACCTAGAATCTATTGCACAAGTCATGCAAAAGACAATCTTCTGCATTTTACTAATTTTGCTATGTGTTGTATGCATTGCTGAATAATGGCAGAGGATGTCCTTGAACTAAGAATCTCTATCCAAATGTAGCCATTTATATAGGAACACAACTCACAATTGCCCAAGAAAGAGAAGTACTGTGAATTTTACCTAGGGCCTGAGGATGAACAAGTTCTACTAAGCCTGAAGATTAAAAAAGATCTCAATGAAAGAAAAAATCTGTTGGAGCATATTTTGAAAGAAAAACTAATTTTAAAGGGTTTTCAAAAGTCCTCATAATACTTCAGAATGCAGAAACAAAATGCAAACAAGTCAAACATCTCTCTCAGATCTACTAGGAATTCCTTCATTGGAAAATATTCCCTCAAACCAAGAAGATAGCATTGATAAAAGAACTACATTCTTGGAAACTAAAAAAGGATGCAAAATTGAGAAAGCTTTTTGGAATTTATAGGCACATTTGATTTTCCACAGTGAAATAACCAAAGTCCCAGAATGATTACACAGAATGATGATTCTTGTGATTTGGGGGACAACAGATTTTTTTTCCTATGACTTGTGTGTCTTAAACATTCAAGTGTTAAAGAAAATAGGAGGAACAGCTCTGAGTGCTTCTCAAATCAATATACTCAGAATCTATTTCACAAGTAAAACAAAAGACTACCTTCTATATTTGGCCAAATCAGCTATGTATTGTGTACTTTACTGAATAATGGCAGAGGCTGATCTTGAACTCAGAATCTTCAGTCTGCTAAAGACATTCAGAAAGGCACACAACACACAACTTGCAAATTGGTAGAAGTGCCAAGAACTTGTACCTAGGGCCTGGACAGAAAATCCTGGTAAGTCTGGAGGAACAAGTAATTCTAAATGAATGATGAAAAATGAGTTAGATCACATTTTTCAAGAAAAACTTACTTTAAAAAATTTTCAAAATAAATGGGTGGAAACAGAATGAGTGCTTCTCGAATTCAAAATCAGACTCTTATTCACAAATCGTCTAAAAGACAATCTTCTGCAGTTTACTAAATTAGGTATATGGAATGTGTCTATCTGAATAAGGGCAGAGGCTGGTCTTGAACTCAGAAAATCAATGCTGGTGAAGCTATCAAAATGGCACACAACAAAAAAACTGACCAGAAAAGAGAAGCTTCAAGAATTTGTACCTAAGATCTAAAAGATGAGCAAGTCCTGCTAAACCTACAGAAACAAGATTTCAATAAATGACAAAAATCAAGGGCAGCACATTTTACAA
Organism: Sminthopsis crassicaudata; assembly: GCF_048593235.1. Lineage (NCBI taxonomy): Eukaryota > Metazoa > Chordata > Mammalia > Dasyuromorphia > Dasyuridae > Sminthopsis > Sminthopsis crassicaudata. Next base: position 265,121,442 of record NC_133621.1, read on the forward strand.
GAAAAAAATTAATTTTAAAGGGTTTTCAAAAGTCCTAATAATACTTCAGGATACAGAAATGAAATTCAACCAAGTTGAACATTTCTCTCAGATCTAGGAATTCCTGTTTTGGAAAATGTACCCTAAAAACAAAACAAAACAAAAAACCCTTGATTGAAAAGTATCACCTGATGGAAGTATGTCATTCTTGGTTAGTGGAAAGGGGATGAAATTTTGAGAAACCTTTGAGGATTTAGAAGTACATTGGATTTTCTACAATATCATAATCAGTATGCCAAGATGATTAGACAGAATGATTATGGTTGTGCTTTCCTGTTAATCAATAGGTTTTTTTTCTATGACTTGTGTGATATTCCTACATGCTTTCAAGGAATCCATGAAGGCTGTAACACAAAAGGAAAAAACAAGAATAGAAGAAGAATCTTCCATTTTAATAGTATATACACTTTCATTTCATAATGTAGATGAAAAGAAAAAAGCTTGAACAAAGACTTGAGCTGGTAGGAACAAAACAAGCCATCTTTCTTCCTGGAATCACAAAAAGTCCAAATTAATCTTAGATTTCAAGTGGTGTGCATTTCCCCAATTATGTTTGAAGTAACCTTTTTTTCTATCTTAAAAGGGAATTTGATTACAAAATGATGAAGAATTAACAGCAAGAAGGAAGGCCCAGCTCAAAGAAATATACTCAGAAAGTAAAATATCAATCACTTTAGGAAGACATTTGGAAGAAAGCCAAGCAAAAATTTAAGTTGTACTTGCCAGATGATTCTAAATAATCTCTTCAGATAGATATCTGCCTTTCTGAAGGCAAGAAAGAAAAGTCAAATTATATCTATATAAGTGTACCCAAAACTCATGTATTTGACTCTTCATAAATATTGAAATGTTAAATGAAATAGAAGGTGCCCAAAGAATGGTTCCTTCTTAAAATCATAATGAGAATCTCATTCTTAAGTCGTGCAAAAGACATTCTTTTGTATTCGGCTAAAATCTTTGTTGTGTACTTGGCAGAATTAGGCAGAAGATGATGTTCAGCTTAGACCCTCCAACTTCCTTAAATCATTCAGAAAGGCACAAAACACACAAGCACCAAAAACTTGTACCTAGGGCCTGTAGGACCAGCAAGTCATGCTAAGTGTGGCAAAACAAATGACTTTCAATGAATGATGAAAAATGAGTTAGAACACATTTTTCAAGAAAAACTAATTTAAAGGGGTTTTCAAAGTAAATGGGTAAAAGCAGAATGAGTGCTTCTGAAACTGGAATTCAAACCAAATTCCTCTTAACAAATTAGTCCAAAAGACAATATTCTGCATTTTGTTAAATTAGCTGTATGGAATGTTCCTAGCTGAATGAGAGTCAAGACTGGTTTTGTACTCAGAAAATCAATGGAGCCATCATAATGATCACAATTCACAAATGGGCAGGAAAGAGAAACCTCAAGAATTAGTACCTAGGGCCTGAAAGACAATCAAGTCCTGCTAATCCTAGAGAAACAAGAAGATTTCAATGAATAACAAAAATCAAGTTGAGCACATTTTTAAAGAAACAGCAAATTTAAAGTGTTTTCCAAAGTCCTCATAATACTTCAGAATACAGAAATGAAATTTAACCAAGTCAAATATCTCTCCTGGATCTTCCTGTTTTGAAAAATGTTCACTGAAACCAAGAAAACAGCTCTGATAGAGATATGTCATGTGCTTGAAGAACAGTCTTGGTGACTAGAAAAGTAATGCAAATTTGAGAAACATTTTAGAATTTGTAGGAACATTTTGATTTGATTCATAAATAATATGCCAGAATGATTAGATGGAATGATGATGATGGTAATGAGTAGATTTTTTTCTATAACTTGTGGGTATTACTATCCATGAAGGCTGTGATAAAAAATTGGAATAAAACACTAGATTTTAGTAGTATACTCTTTCATTAACTAAAGAAGATGAAAAATAAAAGCATAAACTTAGAGAGTAGACAAAGAACCAAGGTATCATCCTTTCTAGAATCAGAAGAAAATCAAAATCCATCTGGGATTTCAAGAGTGTTTATATCGCCAATCAATTCTGAGGTATTCTTTAGTATCTGAAAAAGGAATTTGACTACAAAATGACAACGAAAGGACAGTATTTAAAATAAGCCCTACTACCACAAAATGTCTTCTAAAAACCAAAATATAAACAAATTCAGGAAGACAACTAGCAGAAAAGCAAGTCAAAAAGAAAAACTTTGTGCCAGATAATTCTCAGTGTGCAGTATAAAGATATGTGCACTTTTGAAGGGAAAGACAATCAAGAGCTACACTGGTAAATGCACGTACCACTTAATAAAGTTTGAAGCATTAAAGAAAGTAAATAGGGAGAAAAAATTTCAGTGTCACTCATAGTAATTTATAACTAGATTCTATATGATAAGTCATGCAAAATCCAATGTTCTACATTTGGCCAAACAATAGTATTTAAATGTGTACCTAGGACTTGGAGGACCACCGAGTTCTAAGCATGTAAAAATGAGCATTTCTCAAAGAATGATGAAAAATTAGGTGGAACACATTTGTCAAGAAAACCTAATTTCTAAAGGGTTCTTAAAAGTCTGTGTAATGTTTCAGGATGCAGAAATAAAATACAACAAAGTCAAAAATCTCTGTCATTTCTTCTAGGAATACTTGCTTTGCAAAATGTTCCATCAAATAAGGAAATCACACTATCATGTGCTTGGAGAAATATATTCTTGGTGACAGAAAGAGGGATCCAAAATTGAATAAAACTCTTGGGATTTATCTGCAAATTTGATTTTCCCATTTGTTACTTTTTGACATAATAATAAAAGTCCCAGCATAATTAGGCAGAATGTTGATGTTTGTGATTTTCTGGAGAACAGTAGATTTTTTTTCCTATGACTTATGAGTAATTTCTACATGCTTTCAAGGAATCCTTGACAGCTGTGATACAAAAGAAGAATAAAATACAAATAGAGGAAGAAACTTCCATTTTACTTATATACAATTTCATTCCATATTGAAGATGAAATGTAAAAGCTACAACTTCTGTCTGCAATCAAGAAAATCCAAACACATGTTATATTTCAATTGTGGTAAATATGGCCAATCAACTCAGAGGTAAAGTACAATATCTGAAAGGAGAATTTGACTCCAAAATGATGAGATATGGACAATATTGAAAGCAAACCCTACTTCCATGAAATGTCTTTGGAATAGCAAAATATCAACTACTTCAGGAAGACAACTACCAGGAAAGCAAGCTAAAAAGGAAGACTTTTTGTGAGATAATGATCAGTGGGCTCCTCATATACCATCTGTTCTTTTGAAGAAAAGGAGAGGAAATCAGTAGATGACTACATCAATAAGCAAAAGAAAAAAACTCAGACATTTGCCATTTCAAAAACATTCAAGAGATAAAGGAAGTAAATGAGAGTAACAAGTTTCAGTGCTTCTCTAAGTCATTTATAACTAGGATATATTTCATGAGATCTGCAAAAGACAATGTTCTGTATTCATCAAAGCAGCTGTGTAGTGTATATCTTACTGATTAATGGTAGAGGCTGGTCTGGAACTCAGAACCTCCAGCCTGCTGAAGATATTCAGAAAGGCACGCACCACACAGTTGACCAAAAGACAGAAGCCAACAGATACCTATAGCTAGGAAGACCAGAAAGTCCTACTAAGCCTGGAGAAACCAGTACTTCTCAAGAACTGATGAAAAATTAGGTGGAGTACATTTGTTAAGAAAAACTAACTTTTAAAAGGTTTTCCAAAATCGTTTTAATTTTTAGGATGAAGAAATAAAACTCAATGGAGTCAAAAATCTCTTTCACATCTTCTAGGAATGTTTATTTTAGAAAATATTTCTCAAAGCAAGAAATCACACTTCATTAGGATGCATCATGTATTTGAAGAACTACATTCATGGTGATAGGAAAAGAGATGCAAAATTGAGAAAAAATCTCTGAATTTCTCTGCCAGTGTGATTTCCAATTGTATTATAACAAATATCCCAGCATAATTAGACAGAATGATGATGTCCTGATAAACAGTAATTTTTTTTCTATGAGTTATGACTTATTTCTACATGCTTTCGAGGAAATCATGACAGCTGTGATACAAAAAAGAATGAAATAGAGGAAGAAGATTCCATTTTGCTTATATACTATTTCAATCCATATTGAAGATGAAATGTAAAAGCAGCAACTTAGCTGGTAGACAAAAGACAAATCCATCTTTCTATCTGCATTCAGAAGAAAATCCAAATTCATCTTAAATTTCAAGTTGGGTGCATATGGTCAATCAAGTTAAAGGTACACTTCAGTATCTGAAAAGGGAATTTGATTGTGAAATGATTCCATGTCAGTCTATCTAGGCCTCTCTGAAATCATCTTGCTTATCATTTCTTATAGGACGATAATATTCTATAATCATATACAATAAGTTATTCAGCCATTCTCCAATTGATGGGCCTCCACTCAGTTTCTCATTCCTTACAACTACAAAAAGGGCTCCTACAAGCATTTTTGCATATATGTGTTCTTTTCCCTTTTTATATATTCTTTGGGATACAGGCCTAGTAGAGACATTGCTGGATGAAAGGGTAAACACAGTCTGATAGCCCTTTGAGTTTAATTCTATATTGCTCTCCAAAATGTTTGGATCACAACTCTAACAAAAATCTATTAATGTCCCAGTTTTCCTATATTTCCTTCAATGTTCATAGTTATATTTTCCTGTCATCTTAGACTATCTGATATGTGGGCAGTGGTACCTCAGAGTTATTTTAATTTGCATTTCTCTGGTCAAGAGTGATTTATAGTATTTATACTCTGAAGATATTCAGAAAGGCACACACACACACACACACACACACACACACACACACACACACAGTTGACCAAAAGACAGAAGCCAGTAGATACCTACAGCTTGGAAGACCAGAAAGTCTTAACAATAAATGGTTTTACTGGGAAAGCTCAAAAAAGTTCCCAGTTTCTCTCCACCATTGTCTCCACCCCCAGAAGTCCAGGTGATATTGCTTGATCAAAATTTGTTATTTTTGGTTAAAGGAACATTTTCTAAGGGAGGAATTTGAAAGTTCTGAGAGTGATGGTTGATTTGGGTGACTTGAGTATTTGTATAATGAAATATTTTGAGGATATTTTAAGGAGATGATTTCTTGTGAAAACTCTTCAAAATGTTTGTTTTTCCTTGCAAAATGTGTCTTATTTTTCATCATTACATTTAAATTACTTCTTTCTTTAGCCTTAGCAGGCCTTGATAGTCCCCTAGGCACTAGGTTCAAATTCTTGGTGCTTCTCTTTGACAGCTATATGATGAGTCATTATGTGAACACTTCTAGCAGTGTACATGTCCTGGGTTCAAAAATGAATCTCTCCATGAATTCACATAATTTCATTCCACACTGCTAATTTGGCCAAATAGATGAGTGTATTTTCCATGAGTTATGAATTAGAGACTCAGTATAAATTTGAGAAGTACTCAAACTTCTTCCACCAAAACCCTTGGTTTAATTTTTGAGTGATTAGAAAGCAGAAAACATATGTTTGTTCATTCTTTTCGGGAGACATCATATGATTTTTTCCCTTTTCCTTTATGAAAGGTCAGTAGGTTCATCTACTTGGTGTTTCTTTTTCTATCAGCTGTGTGGTTATCTGAATGTTTCAGCAGTGTGAAGGGCCTAGGTGCAAGACCAGCCTCTTCAGTCATTCATAATCTCTCAATTATAATACAGTCAATTAAGCAGAATAGGTAACAGTATTTTTTGCAGGAAGTTTGAATTATATTCTTGGTATGAATTTGAGAAGCATTCAAATTTCTTCCACCTATGCCCTTGGTTTAACTTTTGGATGATAAGGAAACAGAAAACATGTCAATTTTTCTCTCACCTTTGGGACCATTATGTGACCTTTTTTTCTTTGTTTTTGTGAAAGGGCACTCTCTATAAGAAAAGTAGACATTGAATCATCTACCAAGAACATACGTGATTTTGCTTCCTTTTCTTCAAGATAACTTCTTGGAGTCAAATTTGTCTTGACTTTGAGGTGAAATTTCTTTGAAGAAGAGATTTCTCCTTCTAGATGACATTTCTTCATCATTCAGCACTCAAGATTTCCTTTTCAGTTACAGAAGAAAATCTCAGAAAAAAAGCAGTTGTGATGAAATCTGATTTGGAATCTAAGAATAATTTGGACTAATTGTGATTCAAGGAAGCAAAAAGGCATTTTATCCACAATCTCAAGTCTTTATTGAGACTTTTAGTTTTTATCCTTATTATTGGATAAGTAGCAAATTAAAGAAGTTCAAGAATCTTTTCTTTTTTCTATTTTCTATTTTTTTTTATTTTTGATGCAACATTTCTGTATTCCTTGAAATCATCAAGGAATATATCAGACAAGACATTGAAAAAACCTTTTTTCCCCCAGCAAAAAGCAATCATCATCATTCAGTCTAATCAAGCTGAGAAAGTGAGGTTTTTAATGAGGAAACCCAAATCTCAGAGTTAATTCCTGATTTCTCAATTTCACTTATCTTTTTCAGTTACAAAAAATGTAGTTCTTTATTGCATTGATATTCCTTAATCCGTGTTTGTTACATTTGCTTGAGGGAACATTTGCTAATGGAGGAATTCCTGCAAAGTCTGAAAGTGATGTTTGACTTAAGTGACTTGAGGATTTGTATAATGAAATATTATGACATAATTTTCTGGAGATGATATCTTGTCAAAACTCTTCAATTTGTTTTTTTGCAAAATGAGTCCAGACTTATTTTTAATCATCAGGTCAGAATCTCTTCTTTTTCCTGCATTAGCAGGGCATGATGAACCACATACATAGGTTAAAATTTCTGGTGCTTCTTTGTCAGCTGTGTGGTGAATGGTTTTATCAGTGTGGAGGTCTTGATTTCAAGACCAGCCACTTTAGTTATTCATATATTCCCACACAACCCAACTAATTTATTCAAAATGGTAACTGTCTTTGGCTGGTTAAAGCTTTGACTTTTCATCTTCATTATTGAATCACTAGCAAATTAGAGGAACTCAAGCTTTTTCTTTTCATTTCCCCCCTATTTTCTACATTTTGTTAATTTGTTTTAGTGCAAGATTCCTAGATTTCTTAAAACTATCCAGGAATATATCAGACAAATTAGAGAACAATCCATGGTTTTGCTGTAAAAGGCAATCATCATCCTGCAGTCTACTAAGGCTCAGAAGGTGAAGATTTTATTGAGGCAAATGAAAGCTCAGACATCTTTCCTTAGAGTTTTCTCAACTTGGCTTTCATATTGCTGTTATCAAGGATATAATGCTTCATTTAGTTGTGATATTGCATCAAAATTTATGATATTTGTTTGAGCAAATATTTTCTAATAGAAGAATTTTTGTAAGGTATGAGAATGATTATTGAATTGAAGGATTTGAAGATCTGTATAATGAAATATTATGAGAACACTTTCTAGAGACCACAGTTTGTCAAAATCTTTCCAAATACTTCTTTTTTGTTGCAAAATTAGTCCAAAAATATTTTTATCATGATGTCTCAATATCTTTTTTCTCCAGCCTTTACACTCATGAAGGAACTAGATTCAAATTAGTGGTGCTTCTTTTTCTTTGTCAACTATATAGGGTATATGAATTGTTTCAGAAAGATGAAAGTTTGGAGTTTAAGTCCAGTCTCTATCATCATTCATGTAGCTTCACTCCACACATGTAATTTAGCCAAATACAGAAGAATTCCTTTTGCATTAGTTCTAAATTAGATACTTGGCACAAATCTGAGAAGAAATACTGAAAACACAAGGTTTTGCAAAGGTTAATGTTGAAAATTATCTTTGCATGAATTTTGAAAATGACAAGCTATTATAAAAAATAACTTCTATCAGATTGATTTAAATTGTGAATGATTATAAAACACAAAATACATCACTTTTTCATATACCTTTGTAGCCATCATTTGACTTTTCCTTCTTCCTCTCAGAAAGGGCAGATCTCTATATGAAGAGAATATCCAGAATAATCTGACAAAAATGCAACCTTTTTTATTTCTTTTCTTCAATATGTCTTCCTGAAAGATATTATGTTTTGGTTTTGAGAAGACATTTCTTCTAAGTAAAGCTTCTTCTTGAAGTTGTCATTTCTTCATTATTCATCCCTCCAGATTCCCTTTTCATGTATTGAAGGGAATATCTGAAAATAAAGGGATGATACAAACTGACTTGCAATCCAAAAGTAATTTGGATTTACTGATGATTCCAAGAAACAAGATAGCATGGCCTTTTTTAGCCTACAAGCTCAAGTCTTGTTTGAGGCTCTGACATTTCATCTTCATTATATAATGAGGAGCACTTCAGAGAAGTTCAAGATTCTTCTTTTTTTTTTTTTCTTTTTTAAAATTTTTGTTGGCACAGCTTTCCTGGATTTCTTGAAATTATCCAAAACTATAGCAGACAAATCATTGAAATAATCCATTATTTGGCAGCAAAAAGCAATTATTATCTTCCAGTTTAATGAAGCACACACATTGAATATTATATTGTTAAAAAAAAGCAAACTTTTTTTAATTTAATTTTTATTTTATTTTATAATTATAACTTTTTTTTTTGACAGTACATATGCATGGGTAATTTTTTATAACATTATCCCTTGCACTTACTTCTGTTCAGATTTTTTCCCTTCCTCCCTCAACCCCCTCCCCCAGATGGCAGGCAGTCTTATACATGTTAAATATATTACAATATATTCTAGATACAATATATGTGTGTAGAACCAAATTTCTTGTTGCACAGGAAGAATTGGATTCAGAAGGTAAAAATAACAGTTTACACTCATTTCCCAGTGTTCCTTTTCTGGGTGTAGCTGATTCTGTCCATCATTAATCAATTGGAATTGGATTAGCTCTTCTCTATGTTGAAGATATCCACTTCCATCAGAATACATCCTCCTACAGTACCATTGTTGAAGTGTATAATGATCTTCTGGTTCTGCTCGTTTCACTCAGCATCAGTTGATGTAAGTTTCTCCAAGCCTCTCTGTATTTCTCCTGTTGGTCATTTCTTACAGAACAATAATATTCCATAACATTCATATACCATAATTTACCCAACTATTCTCCAATTGATGGACATCCATTCATCTTCCAGCTTCTAGCCACTATGAAAAGGGCTGCCACAAACATTTTGGCACATACAGGTCCCTTTCCCTTCTTTAGTATTTCCTTGGGATATAAGCCCAGTAGTAGTATGGCTGGGTCAAAGGGTATGCACATTTTGATAATTTTTTGGGCATAATTCCAGATTGCTCTCCAGAATGGTTGGATTCTTTCACAACTCCACCAACAATGCATCAATGTCCCAGTTTTCCCACAGCCCCTCCAACATTCATCATTATTTGTTCCTGTCATCTTAGGCAATCTGACAGGTGTGTAATAATATCTCAGAGTTGTCTTAATTTGCATTTCTCTGATCAATAGTGATTTGGAACACTCTTTCATATGAGTGGAAATAGTTTTAATTTCATCATCTGAAAATAGTCTGTTCATATCCTTTGACCATTTATCAATTGGAGAATGGCTTGATTTCTTATAAAGTCAGTTCTCTGTATATTTTGGAGATGAGGCCTTTATCAAAACCTTTAACTGTAAAAATGTTTTCCCAATTTGTTACTTCCCTTCTAATCTTGTTTGCATTAGTTTTGTTTGTGCAGAAATTTTTTAATTTGGTGTAATCAAAATTTTCTATTTTGTGATCAATAATGATATCTAGTTCTCCTTTGGACACAAACTCCTTCCTCCTCGATAAGTCTGAGAGGTAAACCATCCCCTGTTCCTCCAATTTATTTATGATTTCGTTCTTTATGCCTAAATCTTGGACCCATTTTGATCTAATCTCAGTATGTGGTGTTAAATGTAGGTCCATGCCTAGTTTCTGCCATACTAATTTCCAGTTTTCCCAGCAGTTTTTGTCAAATAATGAATTCTTATCCCAAAATTTGGGATCTTTGGGTTTGTCAAACACTAGATGGCTATTTTTATTCACTATCTTGCTCTGTGAACCTAACCTATGCCACTGATCAACTAGTCTATTTCTTAGCCAATACCAAATGGTTTTGGTGACTGTTGCTTTATAATACAGTTCTAGATCAGGTACCGATAGACCACCTTCACTTAATTTTTTTTTCATTACTTCCCTTGAAATTCTCGACCTTTTGTTGTTCCATATGAATTCTGTTGTTATTTTTTCTAGGTTATTAAAATAGTTTCTTGGAAGTCTGATTGGTATAGCACTAAATAAATAGATTAGTTTAGGGAGTATTGTCATCTTAATTATATTCGCTCGGCCTATCCAAGAGCACTGAATGTCTTTCCAATTATTTAAATCTGACTTTATTTTTGTGGCAAGTGTTTTATAATTTTGCTCATATAATTCCTGACTCTCCTTTGGTATATATATTCCCAAATATTTTATACTATCGACCGTTATTTTGAATGGAATTTCTCTTTGTATCTCTTGCTGTTGGATTGTGTTGGTAATGTATAAAAATGCTAAGGATTTATGTGGATTTATTTTGTATCCTGCGACTTTGCTAAAATTCTGAATTATTTCTAATAGTTTTTTAGCAGAGTCTTTGGGGTTCTTTAAGTATACCATCATGTCATCTGCAAAAAGTGATAATTTGATTTCCTCATTTCCTACTCTAATTCCTTGAATCTCTTTCTCAGCTCTTATTGCTGAGGCTAGAGTTTCTAGTACTATATTGAAAAGTAATGGTGATAGTGGGCAACCTTGTTTCACTCCTGATCTTACAGGGAAAGGTTCTAGTTTATCGTCATTACATATGATGTTTACTGAAGGTTTTAAATATATGCTCCTTATTATTTTAAGGAATAGTCCATTTATTCCTATACTCTCAAGCGTTTTTAGTAGGAATAGATGTTGGATTTTATCAAATGCTTTTTCTGCAACTATTGAGATGATTATATATTTTTTTAATTTGATTATTAATATGGTCAATTATACTAATAGTTTTCCTAATATTAAACCAGCCCTGCATTCCTGGTTAAATCCCACTTGGTCATAGTGTATTATCCTGGGGATGATTTTCTGAAGTCTATTTGCTAATATCTTATTTAAGATTTTAGCATCAATATTCATTAAGGAAATTGGTCTATAGTTTTCTTTCTCAGTTTTCGATCTACCTGGTTTAGGTATCAGTACCATGTCTGTGTCATAGAAGGAATTTGGTAGGACTCCTTCAATCCCTATTTTTTCAAACAGTTTACATAGCATTGGAGTTAGTTGTTCTTTAAATGTTTGGTAGAATTCACATGTAAATCCATCTGGTCCTGGGGATTTTTTCTTAGGAAGTTGGTTAATAGCTTGATCTATTTCTTTTTCTGAGATGGGACTATTTAGATTACTTAATTCTTCCTCTGTTAATCTGGGCAAGCTATATTTTTGAAGGTATTCTTCCATTTCATTTAAGTTATCGAATTTATTGGCATAAAGTTGAGCAAAGTAGCTCCTAACTATTGTTCTAATTTCCTCTTCATTAGTGGTGAGTTCACCCTTTTCATTTTCAAGACTAACAATTTGCTTTTTCTCTTTCCTTTTTTTAATCAGGTTTACTAAGGGTTTGTCTATTTTGTTGGTTTTTTCATAGAACCAACTCTTAGTTTTATTAATTAATTCAATAGTTTTTTTTTACTTTCAATTTTATTAATCTCACCTTTTATTTGTTGAATTTGTTGAAGTTTTGTTTTTGTCTGGGGGTTTTTAATTTGTTCCTTTTCTAGCAATTTTAGTTGTAAGCCCAATTCGTTGGCCCTCTCTTTCTCTATTTTATGCATGTAGGCCTGTAGAGATATAAAACTTCCCCTTATTCCTGCTTTGGCTGTATCCCACACATTTTGGTATGATGTCTCATTATTGTCATTCTCTTGGGTGAAGTTATAAATTATGTCTATGATTTGCTGTTTTACCCAATCATTCTTTAGTATAAGATTATTTAGTTTCCAATTATTTTTTGGTCTATTTTCCCCTGGCTTTTTATTAAATGTAATTTTGATTGCATTGTGGTCTGAAAAGGATGCATTTACTATTTCTGCCTTACTGCATTTGATTTTGAGGTTTTTATGCCCTAGTATATGATCAATTTTTGTATAGGTTCCATGAACTGCTGAGAAGAAAGTATACTCCTTTCTGTCTCCATTTAGCTTTCACCAGAGATCTATCATATCAAACTTTTCTAGTATTCTATTTACTTCTTTGACTTCTTTCTTATTTATTCTGTGGTTTGATTTATCTAATTCTGAGAGTGCAAGGTTGAGATCTCCCACTATTATAGTTTTGCTATCTATTTCCTCTTGCAGCTCTCTTAATTTCTCTTTTAAGTATTTAGATGCTGCACCACTTGGTGCATATATGTTTAATATTGATACTGCTTCATTATTGATCCTGCCCTTTAGCAGGATATAATGCCCTTCCTTATCTCTTTTAATTAGATCAATTTTTGTTTTTGCTTGATCTGAGATGAGGATGGCTACTCCTGCTTTTTTGGTTTTGCCTGAAGCATAATAGATTCTGCTCCACCCTTTTAATTTTAGTTTGAATGTCTCACCCTGTTTCAGGTTTGTTTCCTGTAAACAACGTATAGTAGGGTTCTGACTTTTAATCCAGTCTGCTAACTGCTTCCTCTTTATGAGGCAGTTTGCCCCATTCACATTTATGGTTAGAAGGACTAATTCTATATTGCTTGCCATCCTATTAACCCCTGCTTATGCTTTTCCCCTTTCCTTCCCTCTTACCCCCCTACCCAGTATTAAACTTTTTAGGATCCCTCCCCCACCTTAAAGTTCCTCCCCTTATTTTACCCCTTTTCCTCCAAATTTCTGTATTCCCTTCCCCTTAGTTTACTCCTTCCCTTTCACTTTTCAATGAAGTAGAAGAAGTTTCACCATAAATCGAATATGTGTATTGATACACACTATGTTCATCTCCCTCCTTTCTTTCTCTAAGATACAATAGGTTACCTTTGCCTTTTCATGAGATGTAGTACCACCACTTTACACTTTTTTATGATATAATTTCCCTTCCACCTCTAGTTTCTAAGACAAATTGTACATATGTTCTTTACATATTTTTTGGCAGAAGTATAGTTCTCAAGATTTCTTTTTACCTTTTTAGAAATCTCTTGAGTTCTGTATTTGAAGATCAAACCTTTTATGTAGGTCTGGTTTTTTCATCAAAAATAGATGGAATTCATTTATTTCGTTAAATGTCCATCTTCTTCCCTGGAAAACGATGCTCATTCTTGCTGGGTAAGTTATTCTTGGTTGCATACCAAGTTCCTTAGCCTTTTGGAATATCATGTTCCAGGCCCTGCTTTCTTTTAATGTGGATGCTGCTAGATCCTGGGTTATCCTTATTGTGGATCCTCCATATCTGAATTGTTTTTTTTCTAGCAGCTTCCAATATCTTTTCCTTTGTCTGATGGTTCTTGAACTTGGCCACTATATTTCTTGGCGTTTTGATTTTAGGGTCCCTTTCAGTAGGTGATCGATGAATTTTTTTCAATGTCTATTTTACCCTCTGTTTCCAGAACATCTGGACAGTTCTCTTTGATAATTTTCTCGACAATAGTGTCCAAGCTCTTTTTTTCCTCCCATTTTTCAGGGAATCCGATTATTCTCAAATTGTCTCTCCTGGATCTGTTTTCCAGGTCTGTTGTCTTTCTGATAAGGTACTTGACATTCTTTTCAATTGTTTCATTTCTCTGGTTTTGCTTGACTACCTCTTGGTTTCTCCTTGAGTCATTCATTTCTATTTGTTCCAGTCTAATTTTCAGTGATTTTCTTCACTCACTTTTTTTATATCTCTTTGTAATTGTCCAATTGAGTTTTTATCTTCTATGGAATTTTTTCCCATTTTATCCATTTTATTTTTTAGAGAGTTGTTTACCTTTTCCAGCTCACTAATCCTGTTTTCCTTGGAGTTGTTTACCTTTTCCAGCTCACTAATCTTGTTTCTCAATGATTTGATTTCTTTATCCACTCTGTCTTTGAATGCATGGGATGACTTCTCCAGGCTCTCTTGCCAAGCTTCCCTTTCCTTTTCCCATTTCTCTTCCAGCTCTCTTGTGAGAGCCTTTTTGATTTCTTCTATGAGATTCTTTTGTATTGAGGAGCAGCTCATATCTCCCTTAGGGGATTCCTCTTGGGACAGTCTGTTTTTAGTCTCCTCAGTGTTTGAAGTCTGCTCTCTCTCCATACAAAAGCTGTCAATGGTTAGAGCCCTTTTGAATTTTTTGTTCATTTTGTCAGAGTAGGAATCAAAGAAAACAAATTGACAAGAGAAACAATAGGTCTGTTTTTGGGGGGATGGGGCTGGATGGTATTAATGGGCTTCCTCTACAGACTGGGGGTAGGGCAGCAGAGAGCCACTAACAGAACAGCAATGACTGTACTGAGTCTGCGCTCTGAGAACTCGCTGAGTCAGTCCAGGTGGGGGTTGGGGTGGCCGGGTTCTGAGAGACGCTGGCTTTCTGGGGTTTTAATCTTTACCTCCAGTGTTTACACCCTCTCTGCTGCTCCTGGCTTGCTGCCAAGACGGAGTATCCACACTGGGGAAAAAGTCTTTTTGCAGAAACGGCAGAGATAGTACCCCTCCCCCTCTGGTCTGAGCTGTGTGAGCTGCCTGTCTTGCTCTGGCTTGCCTGCCCTCAGTCTGCGCCCAGTCTGATTGACCCTCCCCCGAGCAAACACAGACCTTTTCTGGCGACTTTCAAGGATGTCTTCTCTTGGTGATTATTTGTGGATTTCTTTCTAGGTCAAGCATTAAATCTGAGGCTTGTCATGAAGTAAGTTCTGAGAGAAAATGAGGAGCTCAAGCAGCTGTCTGCCTCCAAGCCGCCATCTTGGCCGGAAGTCAAAAAGCAAACTTAAAAGAAAAATTCTAAGATGTTTCTCAGTTTTCATTCCCTTTTGAAGTCACCAAGAATGCAATGCTTAATTCAGAAGATATTTCTCCATCAAAGTTTGTTGTATTTTTTGGATGAAACATTGTTCAATGGAGGAATTCCTGGAAGGTCTGTTTGCCTTGGGGAAATTTAGTTTTTGTGTTAGATGTTTTGAGGACTTTTTCAGGAGACAATGTCAAATGAAAAAATAGGTTTTCTTGCAAAATGAGTTCCAACATATATTTTATTAAACAGGAAATACATGAGTTTCTAATTTACCTTTGTAGACATAACTTGTCCTTTCCTTCTTTCTTTCAGAAAAGGCAGCTCTCTATATGAATAGTATACACAGAATCATCTGACAAAAACAACCTAAATTTTTGCTGCTTTTCTTCAAGATGTCTTCCTGAAGTAGATTTTGTTTTGACATTAAGAAGATATTTCTTTGAGGAAAGACTTTATTCTTGAATCTGTCATATCTTCATCACTCAGTGGTCTAGGTTTCCTTTTGTTGGTACTCAAAAATCCTCAGAAAAAAGACAGGTGATGCAATCTGACTTGAAATCTCAGAATAATTTGGATTTACTTGAAATTCCAAGACTCTTTTTTCACCTACAACCACAAGTTTTGACAGAGGCTCTGAATTTTCATCTTCATGGTGTTCTTTAGAGAAGTTCAAGATTCTTTGCGGAAGTCAAAATATAATCTAATTAAAGATGACATTTGGAAGAAAAATGATGGTTACAAAAGTCAATGAAGATGTGATATATTTTCTGGTTAATAATAATTCACAATTTAAACCAAGATAATAGGTGGAAGAAGCTTTATTGCTTCTTCAACTAATATCAGGAATCTAATTTAGAACTCATGAAACAGACCCTCTTCTGTATTTGCCTAAATAATTGGGTGGAGTGAGGCTAAATGAATGATAGTAGAGGCAACCCAGAAACTCCCCATTTCAGAGACTATTCATATAACATTATTCCACACAGCTAACCAAGAAAAAAGAAGCATCAACAATTTGAACCTTGTGCCTGGAATACCATTATGTCCAACTAACCTGGAGAGAGAAGAAATTTATCCTGAATGATGAAAAACACGTAGAGACTCATTTTGCCAGAAAACCTATTCTTTGAAGATTTGTGCAAAGTATTGTCTCCTGGACAATCTACCTCTCAGATCTGTGGAGAAGAAAAACATTTGCATCCAAAGAAATACATTGTGGAATGCAAAATGCATAATTATGATTATTTTAAATTTAAAAGTTTTGTACATAAAAATCCAATGCAGACAAGTATAGAAGGGAAAAAATAAACTAGCGAAAAAATTTACATCCTAGGGTTTTAAAAAATGCCTCATGTCTACAATATAGAGAGAATTGTCTCAAATTTACAAGAATACAATACATTATCCAATTACTAAGTGGTCAAAGGATAGGAACAAACAATTTTCAGATGAAGAAATTCAAACATCTCTTTTAGACCTTCTAGAAATCCCTGCATTGGAAAATGTATCCTGAAGCAAATAAAATAAATTTGAGGGAGAAATATCATCTGAATTAAGAACTACATTTTTTGTTACTACAAAAGGGAAGCAAAATTAAGAAACCTCTCAGGATTTATTTCATAGGCTTGGTTTTCCTCATAACATAACCATGATCCCAGATTCTTTAGGCAGAATTATGATAATTGATTTTTTTCCTGAAAAGTAATATTTTTTAATATCTTGTTTGTTATTTCTGAATGATTTCAAGGAAGCCAGAAATACTGTGCCAACAAATTTTCTTTAAAAGGTAAACCAAAAAAATAAATATATAAAACATAATTTTCCTTGGAAATCACATGAAATAATGCCTCAGAACATAGTGTGGAATGACAGATCCTTTGAAGAAATGGAATAAAACTGTTCTCCAGCTCAAGATAGATTGGAAGGACTTCAAGTAATGCCAGTCTCACTAGTGAAAGGAGGTGCTCAGCCCAGCTCAGATACTGTCAAGGAAAGTCAATGAGAGGGTCTTAATCACAGCAACTCAGCATTTAGGACTCTAGGTACTGGTTCAATAGCAGAACAGAACAGTGGGGCAGCCCCCAGTTCCAACACAGAAAGTAAATTGCCAGTCCAGGAAACCAGATAATAACTGGGAGGACTAGGTCAGACTATCCCCTTTTGTAAGCAATACATAAAACAGAAGAGAACCTGTGCTCAAAGCTGTACAAGAAGATTAGGACAGAGTACCTTATACATCAAGAGCAGAATTCAACTTTAAAAGTCACAAAAAAGGAAGGAAGGAAGGAAGGAAGGAAGGAAGGAAGGAAGGAAGGAAGGAAGGAAGGAAGGAAGGAAGGAAGGAAGGAAGGAAGGAAGGATAAATTGATGTGATGATATTAAAGAAAAACGACACTGAGGAGTGGAAAAGGGATCGAATTGGGAGATGAGGAATGTGATGGTAAAATGGAATTAATTAGATCACATGAAAAAGGGATAAAAGATCTATTGCAATAAGGGGAAAGAACATTGTCTGAAGCTTAATCTCATTAGTTTTGGCTCAACAAGGGAATAACATATTCATTCAGTTGGGTAAAGAAATATTTTTAACCCTATAAAGATGTAAGAAGAAATGAGGCAAAGAAAAAGGAGGGATAGAGGGTAGAAACTAGGAGAGTAGGAGTAAGAGAATAGAGGAGGAGGAGTAGAAGGGAAAGTAATTGGGGTTAGTGAGAAACAAAATACTACTAAGGAAAGACTGGGTGAAAAGAAAGGAAAAAAGTATAAACAAGAGAAAAAAGGATGGAGAGTAATACACAACTAGTAATCATAACTGTATTTGTCCCATAAAACATAAGTGGATAGCAGAGCAGATTAAAAACCAGAATCCTCCAATAGATTGTTTACAAGCAACACATTTGAAACAAAGAGATGCATAAACAATAAGGGTAAAAGGCTGGAAGAGAATTCATTATGTTTCAGCTGAAGCAAAAAATAATAAGAGTAACAATTCTGATCCCAGACAAAGCAAAACAAAAAATAGATCTTCATTAAAAGAGGAAGGAAACTATATTTTGTTAAAGGGTACCATAGACAATGAATTTTCAGTTTTTTGCTCTATAAATATTTTTTATCTATAAGTGCTTTTCCTTTAAAAAAAAAATCTATTGTTATTCATGCCTAGTAATTGTACTGCAAGGTCAAAGGATATGCATGAATTGATAGGCATTTGGGAATAGATCATATATGTTGATCATTTATCAACTTGGCCATGTTAAATTTTATAAATTTAACTCAGTTCCCTATATGTTTGAGAATTGAAGCCTTATCAGAAAAACTTGCTTCAAAATTCTTTTTTTTTTTCCTGCTGAGGCAATTGGGGTTAAATGACTTGCCCAGGGTTACACAGCCAGGAAGTGTTAACTGTCCAAGATCAGATTTTAACTCAGGTCCCCCTAACTTCAGGGATAGTGCTCTATCCACTGCGCCACTCGCTGCCCCTTCAAAATTCTTTTTTGCCATTATTATTGGTAACTATATTTCCCCCATTTGTTCTATTCTCTTTCTCCTTTCAGCCTGGTCCTCCTCAAAACTGTTTTGCTACTGATCACTTTGTCTCCCAATATGCTCTCTTTTAATCTCCCTCCCCCTTTCTCATTTCCCATTCTCTTCCTATTTTCCTACAGTGTAAAATAAATTTTCATATCCAATTTAGTGTCCTTCCTCTCTTCCCCTTCAATGTAAAAGCTTTTTCTTGCCTCTTTTTTTTTAAATAATAGCTTTTAATTTTCAAAATCACACTTACAAACCTTGTGTTCCAATTTTTTCTCTCTCTCTTCCCCTAATCTCCACTAAATAGCAAGTAATACAACATATGTTAAATGGGTGCAATTCTTCTACATATATTTCTACATTTATTATGCTGTACATGAAAAATCAAATCAAAAGGAAAATATAAGAAAGAGAACAAAAAGCAAGCAAAACACCAACAAAAAAGATGAAAATGGCATGTTGCAATCCACATTTCATCCACACAGTCCTTTTTCTGGACACAAATGGCTACATCCATCACAAGACCATTGAAATTGGCCTGAATCATCTCATTGGTACAAAGAGCTATACCTATCAGAATTGATCATCACATAATCTTGTTGCTATATATAATACTCTCCTGGTTCTACTCACTTTACTTAACATCAGTTCATGTAATTCTCTCCAGGCCTCTCTAAAATTATCCTGCTGATCATTTGTTATAGAACAATAATATTTCATAACATTTATATTTGATAACTTATTCAAAGATTCTCCAGCTGATGGCCATCCAATCAGTTTCCAGTTCCTTGCCACTGCATAAAGGGCTACCACAAACATTTTTTGCAGATGTGGGTCCCTTTTCCTCCTTTATGATATCTTTGGGATACAGGCCTGGTAGAGAGATACTGCTGGATCAAATGGTATGTACAAATTGATAGCCCTTTTGGCATAGTTTCAAATTGCTCTCCAGAAGATTGATTTGGCTCACAACTCCACCAACAATGTATTAGTGTTTTAGTTTCCCCACATCCCTTCCAATATTTGTCATTATTTTTCCTGTCATCTTAGCCAATATGAAACTTGTGTAGTGGTACTTCAGAGTTGTTTTAATTTGAATTTCTCTACTCATCATTTTTTATAAAGCAATGATATTCCGTAATATTCATATATTAAGGCATTCTTTTCTTCATTAGCTTTTTGTATTTCCTTTTGTGTTCTCTTCCTAATTTTTTCTCTCTTTTTTATTTGATTTTCAAAATTATTTTTTGAGCTCTTCCATAACCTGAGACTAGTTCTTATTTTTCTTGGAGAGTTTGGATGTAGGAACTTTGACTTTGTTATCTCCTTCTGAGTATGTGTTTTGATCTTTCTTGTCACCATAACAACTTTCTATGGTCAGAAACTTTTTTCTGTTTTCTTTTCATTTCCTAGCCTACTACTTGGCTTTTAACTCTCTGTTAAAGTAGGATTCTGTTTCCAGGTTGGAGGGTACACTGTTCCAAGGTTCAGAAATTTTGTGTAGCTATTTTCAGAGACCCTTCTAGAAACCTGACTACAACCTAGAGCTGTTAGCGTCCACTCTAACCATAAGAACTAGTGTGCTAAAGCAACAGCATCTTTCCTCACTGCTAATTAAGAGACTTCCTCTGAGTTGAGACCTCCAGAAAGCAACTACTGCCAACACTGCCCACACCCACTCTTGATTTGCTGGTTTCCCAAGGTCCTCTCACCTTAATGACAAACATTTCCTACTGACCTTCCAAGTCATTTTTTGGTGTCTCTGGGCAAAGGACAAGAAACTACCAGTTCTGTTATTGATTCAGGGGTCGCTAGACCTGTTCTTGCTTTGTTGGGTTGGGCTGCTGGGGCTTCACTGGCATTGCTTCTGCAGGGACTGTGCCCTAGACTCTAATCTTATTTCCACAGACCTTTTCTGTTGATCTTCCAAGTCATTTTTGATGTCTCTAGACTGAGAGGTCTAGAAATTGTCAGTGCTGATGATGATTCAGAGGTTTGTATGCCTGTTCCTGCTTTGCAGACATGGAACTGGGTCTAGGGTTAGAGACACTTTGGTGCTTGCTACGTGCACTGGGATTGTGTGCAATACTCCAACCCTGGTTCCACAGATCTTTCCTGTTGATCTTCTAAATTGTCTTTTGCTAGAAAATGTTCTACTCTGTCTTTTTAGGTGTTCTGATGCTCTAAAATTGTTTAGAATCATTATTTAAAGTAGTTTGGAGTTGTTTGGAGAAAAAGTTGGTGAGTTAATGGCTTTATTCCATGTTCTTGGCTTCACCTCCACCTATATTTTTATAATATCACAAATAGCTTCAAGGAATTATTATAAAGAGGAAATAATGGAATCTAGAAAACCAGGTACATTCTGTAGCATAAAGGGGGATAATTTGGAATCATGGGATATGAGCTTGAATACTATTTCTTCAGTTTGCTACTTGTGAAACTTTGGGTAAATCACTTAATCCCTCTGGCTCTCAGTAACTTGTGCAAAGTCCCACAACTGACAGAGCCTATATACATTCGTGTGTGTATATATATATATGTATATGTATATGTATATGTATGTATATATGTATATATACATATACATACATATATATGTATCATATATCTAAAATATATCAGATACTATTCAAAACAACTCAGTTTAAGAATCTGATACTCTTTTCACCATATAAATCATCTGCAAAACTCTATATCTATCTAGCCTAGCAGTGTTTGATATGGCTATTTTAGTCATTTATTTCCCAGCCCTACTTAAGTTTAAAAAAAAAACACTTCAGATTAAGTCATACATAGTATTCTTGAATGTCATAAATTATTAATTATGATCATAATATATAGGTAAACTCTTTAATTCCATGAACAAAACATATTTCATAAGGAACTTCATCCCCAGCTCATAATGCATGTAAATATCCCAATAAAGTCAAAAGATATTAGGTTTAGAGGGTGTTGAAGCCTCAGTCTTTGGTTAAAATGTCAAACCTTACTCTCAGTATACCTTGCAATGGTTTGCCTTTATCAATTCAGAGCAGGACATGCAACCTTTTAATTGACAACTTGGTCTTTTTCTCACTATCCTGAAGATGGTTTATATCTGATTTCTCTTTTGCAAAATTATCAGAATTTGGTGCTTTCCATATTTGATCCTTCAAAAGGATTCCAAGTATGTTTCTTTTAAATTTCTTTTTTCTTGGATAAAGGGGTAAGAAAGGAAACTATCAATTTTGTTAGACTTGCAGTGAGGTATATGATATAAAGAATTTAATTCCAATTACTGCAACTATTTCATCACTGTACCTCAAACTAAATTCCTACACTGATTATTTTTTTACTCAAAAATGTAATCATAATGACAAATTACAGTCCAGCTATTAAAAAGCATTCAACTCTTCAAAAATATATTTTGCATAGATATGTATAAAAATATGTACATTTGCATGTATGTATGGAAATATACATATATATATATATATGTATATTTCCAGGTCTGACATTTAAAAGAGAAAAGTAGTACATTTTATATTCCTTACACATATTTCTAATATTTTTTCTCACTTTTTCCTTTTGGACAGACAAGCTGCCTCAGCTTTCAATGTTTGCCCTGCTAAACTGACATTTTTTTTAAATAAACTGATGATTCCAACTCCATTATTATTCCACATTAATCTACTCCAGAGTGTCAGTCGAGCATTATGATTTTTTTTCACTCCAGCTGTGTTGAACCACATACAAATATGAAGCAATTGACCTTGTTGTTCATTGAATAGCAAAATATTTTGCTACCTACTGTTTGGTGACATTCTTTTCCCTTCATGAGTCTACAAGGGTTGTGACCTTCACTGTAGATATTGCTCTCGACATAGGACACACTACATTTACAAAAGCAAAGCATTAAATACAATGAGGACATCATTATGAAAAACATTAAGACCAAACATAGTTTCATTGACCAAGAAAAGGCATTCCCAGAACTTCAGCTTTCTAAGGAGAGAAAGGGCAGTATATGAAATAATTAGAATTCCTTCTGGCATATAATTGGAAAATTTTTGCCAATATGTTGGCAAATCACCAAGCATTTTATTGCTTTGAACTGGGTTTCATGATAACCATTCGTGATACAATATAAGGCAAAAACAGCTCTTGCCCACAAGGATTTTACAATCCAATTGAAGAGACAATGTACAAATTACTGTGCACAGCAAAGTTATGTATAAAAAAATTGAAGACAACTACAGAGAGAAAACACTAGAATTTGGAGGGATTAGAATTTATCATATTAAAATGCAAGTCTTCCTAATAAGATTTGTCTGAAGTTCAATTTAATAGACATTTATTAAAGTGCCTATTTTGCTAAATTTGGGAACACTAAGAGAAAAGAAAAACAATCTAGTTACCAAGAACTTCTATGGGAATCAGGTCATATCAAATGTAGAAAAATTGCTGCTGATGTACAAAGGAGTTAAAACTGAAGGAGAGCATAACTTGAATAAAGTCTTGACACCTTAGTGTCAGAAGCTGAGGATCTGGGATCAGTTCTTATAAACCAAGTGACTCTTGGAAAGTCATTTAACATCTCTGGGGGTTCAGTTTTCACACCTCTTAAAAGGAGATTGTACTTCATGGCTTCTGAAGTCTTTTTTGGCTTTAAATCTATGTAACCCAATAATATAGAGTTTTAGAGGAAAATTAGCCATTGCAGGAGAAAAAATAAGGGACTGTTTGTGAAAATTCACAAAGTTCTTTTAGGGATATTTTTTAAAGATATAGTTGGTTTTGCAAAGTATCATTGAGAATTACTCATTAACACTTTTAAGTGTCTATTGTATGCCAGGGCAATGGATGGAGCACCAGGCCTTAATTAAAAAAAAAAACCTTGAGTTTAAATCTGGCAGCAGATAATTACTAGCTATTAACCTTGTTTACCTCAGTTTCCTCATCTGTAAAATTAGTTGCAGAAGGAAATGGCCAATGACTTTAGTATCTTTGCCATGAATACCCAAAGTGAAGTCTCAGAGAAGTCACAACTAAAACAACTGAAAAATAAAATTGTGTACCAGCTACTAAGCTAAGTGCTGATTATGTAGACTATATAATCAATATAGCAATACATCATCAAGGACTGAGTTCAAAGTTTACATTCAAATGGGGAGGACAATGTGTATATAGAAAAATGCATGTATGCATATGTTACAAATGCATATGTGTGTAACTATAAAACTCCTCAATACAATATCTATTATAAACTCCAGAGTTCCTATCTTGGAAGCCTCACTTGAGGAATGTTTACCCATTCAGGACTGTATCATGCTTTCCTGTAGGCTGTCTAATTTACCATATGCCATCATCATGGAGCTCTGGACATCTATCAAAGCTACACAGAATTTTCAAGTTAGGAAACTTTCTCTACAATTTTACATAATCATCTTATTTGCAGCTCAGTTTTAAAAATCTGCTTAGAATACTGAGAGCTAAAATGTCTAAGTGTGTCAGAAGGAAGACTTGAATCCAGGTCCTCATGGTGTCTAAGCCAGTACATCTTCTTCTCTAAGCTAATAAAGATTGTTTCACTCTTTATACTGGCCTTGCCAGCACCTAGCACTAACTGGTATACAATAGGTGACTAATAAATATCTGTTGATTGATTTTTTTATTTTTCTTGATTGATTGTTGATAGATTATTCCTACTAATATAGCCTAAAATGGTCTTAGCTTTTTTGCAGTCTGACAAAATCCAGCCAAATATACAGCGTGCAATCAGCCAAAACCCTAGAGTCTTTATCTCAGGAAATGTTGTCTTTTCTCCCTCTGCCATTTAGTATAGTTGTTCTTTTGTACCTATATGCTCAGTGATATTTATCCTTACATGCAGGTTTGTTAGATTATTTTATTATTTTACCCTATACTATTGAAAGGTTGGAGGGATTTTAAATCTGTCATTCTAAGAGTTGCTATCCCCTTCCCAGTTTTGGGTCATGCACAAGTTACATAAATATGACTCCTGCATCTCACACCAATTCTTTAATAAAACAATAGCCAAAAAGAGGATGGGCATACAATCTTGCAATGCACCTTTAGCAATTTCCCTCTAGGCTAATATGAATAGAATTGGGGGTTGCTCTATTAATAAAACACTTTTAGTATCTTAATTTCTCTTGTTCCAGGAAAGATATACTTTTTAGTTTATAAGACCTTGGTAGAACAAGATAAGAACACTTCATGATTGCTGCAAGTTGTAGTGTGCTCTTCACGCTGGGACTTCCACTAAGGACTGTGACCCAGATCTGAGTATGGGCAAAGCAACAGAGTCCTGCCTCAATGCTAGCAAAAAGACTTCCCTCTGACTAGGTGTTCCCCCTCCTTATCATCTGGAGGCTGAGACCTCTAGAAGTGAGGGACACCTCACTCTATTCAGTGGCTTCAAAGAGCTTCTAGTCTTCCATGGCCAGAGCTAAGTTGATGACCTGGGCTGGATTGTGACTACTTCACCTCAGTATGACAGAACTTTCTTGCTGATTGTCTAAGTTGTCCTGTGATGAGGGAAAAATGAGGCTCTAAGGCCAAGATGGGTCAGTGCTTCCTTTTCCTGGCTCTCTGATTATCTCTCTCCTCCTCCCTTCCAAAGTACCAAGGCCAGGTTCGTTAGCAAATGAATTCGCTACTCCATGCTGTGTTAAAACAAAATCATTATTGATTAGGAAAGGGATAGGCAGGCAATTGGCCTCCAGGGAGAAAGGCCAAACTGCCTGAAAGGGGACACTGAAGCAAAGTCAGTGGGCACAAGGCAGAGAAAATCCTAGTGCAAAGAATAGAATTTTGGAGATTCATTTTATACATGAAACAGGAGCATAAAACAGAGTTTGTATTTGCAAAGGACTTTTCTGCTTCCTTTGGATATAGAGATGTTTGTATAACAAAGAGGTTCCTGAAGACACTTGTAAATTCTTTGAAGTTTGTCTAAGACAGGAATTTCTCTTAAGTATGTTAAAGTCTATTAATCATTTGTGTCTCAGGTTATCTCTTTTGACCTCTTCTAACACAGAACTTCTAACACAAACTTTTCTGTTAATCATTTATGTCTTGGGCTATCTCCTTTTAACCTCTTCATTCTGGGCTAGAAAACAGTTCCACTTCATCTTTTTTAGGTTCTGCTGCTCTAGAATTTGTTTAAAGAATTATGTACAGGTATTTGGAGAAGTTTGGAAAAGAGTTCAGGTAAATTCCTGCCGTTGCCATTTTGACTCTGCCTCTTGTTTCACATAGTAAATAAAAAATATGATTGCACATAAAACTGCAAATTTATTATTTACAACTTGCTATTCCTTTCAAATATACAGCAAAGCTACCATGTATTTCTTTTTTCCCCTTCCCTCTACCACCAGAGAAGGCTACAATTAGATAGAAATAGGTAAGTATGTGTAAAATTATTATATACATACTAATATTTATCAATTCTTTATCTTCACATAGTTTTTTTTTTCATATATCCTTTATAGTTAATTTGGTTATTCATGAGTCAAAGTAACTTATTTGCTCAAAATCATTCTTAAAACATCACTGCTATTACTATATATTGTTATGTTCTCTTGCTTCTGTTTATTTCACTGCATTATTTGGACCAAATCTTTCTATGGTTTTTCCCCTAAAAAAACTGAAGTCATCATTTCTTATAGCACAGTAGTACTCCATCAAAATCCTACACCAAAACTTGTTCAGTCATTCTCCAATTGATGGGCATCCCTCCAATTTCCTGTTCTTTGTCACTATGAAGAGAGCTGCTAGAAATATTTCCCATTATTCCATTTCTTAAACCATATAGTAGCTCAGTGGCAATTCGAAAGTCTTTCTTCAATAGGTGAGATACTCTCTTGCCTTTGGCCCTTTACTCATACTATTCTAATGCTTCCTTTTCATATAAATAACTCCTTCCTGTTCATCATGTAATACAAACATGTAATACATGTTTATCTATTCCCTAAAACTTAGCCCAAACAGCATTCTTTTCCTGATGTTTCTGGTCAATAAGGATCCTCATTTATCCTCAGATCTCACAGAACACTATGTTACAAATCTTTCATATACTTCTTTAATATCATTTATTACAGTTATCTGAGTTTGGACATGGACCAGTGGTGTGGTTGTGAATGGACTCTGATGTGATAATATCAAAGAAAAAGACATTAAAGATTGGAAAAAGTCTGCACTGAAAAAAAAGAAGAAATGGGAGGTATAATGGGACAATTAGTTCACATGAAGAGGTGCAAAAGACCTAATACAAGATAGAGGAAAAGAAGAAAGGGAGATGAATGTTGTCTGAAACTTGATCTTATCAGTTTTGGCTCTAAAAGAAAATAACTTAATCATTCATTTGGATATAGAAAATTATGTAAAACTATAAAAAAGTAAGAGGAGAAAGAGGAAAAATGGGAGAGGCAGGATAGAAGGGAAGATAAAAGGATAGAAGGACAGAAACACTAGGGGGAAAAGTAAGACAAGGGAGGAAAGGTGATAGAAGATAAGGTAGTAGGCAAGGTGAGTTAAAAAAAGAACGGGATCAGACAAATCTAATCCCAAAATAAATAAGAAAGAAACCAAAGAGGTTAATAGGATCCTAGAAATCCTAAGTATGATAGACCTCTGGAGAAAACTGAATAGGGACAGAAAGGAATAAACTTTTTTTTCTCTCAGCAGTATATGGCACCTACACAAAAATTGAACATATATTAGGGCATAAAAACCTCAAAATCAAATGCAGAAAGGTAGAAATAGTAATTGTTTCCTCTTCGGAACACAATGCAATAAAAATTATATTTGATAAAAGACCAGGGAAAGATAGACTAAAAACCAATTGGAAATTAAATTATTTAATTCTAAAGAATGAAGGGTGAAACAACAAATCACAGAAACAATCCATAATTTCATCCAAGACAATGACAATAATGGGACAAGGTACCAAAACTCATGGTTTGCAGTCAAAGCATTTCTTAGGAGAAATGTTATATTTCTAAATAGCTATATGAATAAAATAGAAAAAGAGAGGATCAGTTCATTAGGCATGCAACTAAAAAAGCTAGGGGAAAAAAAAATTAAACTCCCAATTAAATAGCAAATTACAAATTTGAAACTCAAAGGAAAGATTAATAAATTAGAAGCTAAAAAAACTATTGAACTAATAAATAAAACTAAGAGTTGGTCTTATTAAAAAAATAGATAAATCTTTGGTTTGATAAGAAAAAAGCAAAGAAAAAAACCCAATCACCAGTATCAGAAATGAAAAGGGTGAACTTACTACCAATGAAAAAGAAAATGAAAAATTGTATTGCTGCATTAGTGCCTACATAATGTTAAGAGTTAAGTAATTAAGTAATAATTTTTCTTGAGGATTTTTATTTTCATTAGGGTGAGAGATCTTTTTTCTTTCACAACTGTCCTTTTTTGGAAATGTTTTGCATAACTTCACGTGGGTGGGGATAAGGGAGAGAACATATCTTAAATCTTATCTTAAACCTATCTTAAAAATCTTTAAAAACAAATATAATAAAAAAATTGAATGTAACTAGGGGAAAATATTAAATAAATAAATAAAAAAATTTTTTAAGAGTTAACTTAAGTAAGATAGATCCACAGACATCTTGGACAAATCCTTGTGGAGGGGAAGTCATGGATACAGAAACACCCAGGATAAGAACATGTTATGAACCAAAACATTGAGAGCAACCATAGGCAAAGAAAGAAGAGTGATACAATAGAAAGAAAGCTCTTCCTAGAAATAAAGAATTGGGATTAAAATCCTATCTCTTACAATTAGTATCCAGGTTAACATATCATAGCCTCAGTTTTTTTTTTTTTTTTTTTATCTGTACAGACTGGACTAGATGGTTCTTGAAGTTCCTCTTCGTTCTAAATTTCGGAACCTAGCAGAAACAGCTAGGGAGAGCAGTGGGTAGAATTCCGGAGCTGGAGTTAGTGAATCACATCTGATATCAGACACTAGGTGTGTGACTCTAACTAACCAAATAATTAACTTCTATTTGTGTCTGCCTCATTCTCATCTTTCAAATGTAGGTAACAATAGTATCTGCCTTCCTGGGTTCTTGTGAAAATAAAATTAAGTAATATTTGTAAAGTACTTTGTTATTATTATTGATCAATTAAGCTGCAAATTTCATAATGGCCATAATCTTATAGATTGTAATATGCTCTCCTAGCAGTTACTATTACCACCAGTCTTTCCTCATTCCTAGGCCCTAGAGTACCTTTGGCCACTGACCTTTTCAGTGTCAATTAATTCTACCAACTCGCCTCCTCTGAGGCCTTCAAAGGTCTCTGACCACGATTTCTTGAATCATAGTTTAATAACCATAGCAAGCTCAAGAACAGCCACATGTAAACTTAAAGCCTTTATTATCCCTACTCACATAATGCCCTAACTTAATGCCCCGACTTGTTAAGTCTCTAGTGAACACTTGGTTTGAAGATCCATGTGTTCACTACCAAACTTCTTACCTCTCTCAGCTATCCCAGGTTAAAGAGAGCGACTTGCTGCCTGCAGTGGGCTTAAAAGGATCTGTGAGGTCATACACACAGCCAATTAGCGAGAGAGCTGTCACCCATTACAAAGCTATCTCAATATGGTCAGGATCCCGCCCAAGGGGCAGTCCTTTGCCCATAGAGATTACTTCTGGGCAACTCAAATCTCCTGTTGCACTGTGGCCACCCATTTAAAGGACCCTTACAATAGATAAATAAATTCACACTTATGAGTATACATATAGAATATATTTATGAATATCATATATACATGCATGCATATATAAAAGATAAATATGTACATCATATTTATGAAGATAATACCTTACTTTCCACCCAATGTATAGCCTACAAGGGGGATATTATTATTATCATTATTATTAAAACTAGTATTATATAGTGCTTTAAGTCTTACAGAACACTTATATTTCTTATGTCATGTAACCCTCATGACAACCTCATTAAAATAAGATGCTATTAAAATGAGTAGGACCAGGAGATCTTTGTATGCTTCAACAACAATACTATATGATGATCAATTCTGATGGATGTGGCCATTTTCAACAATGAGATGAACCAAATCAGTTCCAATAGAGCAGTAATGAACTGAACCAGCTACACCCAGCAAAAGAATTCTGGGAAATGACTATGAACCATTACATAGAATTCTTAATCCCTCTATTTTTGTCTGCCTGCATTTTTTATTTATTTCACAGGCTAATTGTACACTATTTCAAGGTCTGATTCTTTTTGTACAGCAAAACAACTGTTTGGACATGTATACATATATTGTATTTAATTTATACTTTAACATATTAACATGTACTTGTCAACCTGCCATGTGGGGGGTTGGGAAGGAGAGGAAAAATTGGAACAAAAGGTTTGGCAATTGTTAATGTTGTAATGTTGTAAAATTACCCATGCATATAACTGGTAAATAAAAACTATTAAATAAAAAAAGATGTTATTATTATTCCCTGCAAAGAAAGAAACAGAGGCACAAAAAAGAGTAAGTAAAAATTTATTCACAATCACTTAGTAAATGTTTTAGTTAGGATTTGAATTTAGATCTTCCTACCTCCCACTTCAACACTATCTGTTATACTATAGCATTATTAAGTAGCATAATTATCATGTAGGCCCAAAGGGTTCTAAAGTGCATTAATTCTGAGATTAATGTACAGTACTGAGCAATGCTCAGCCAGATAATATTTATGATGGCTTACTATCTGCTAAACCTTGTATAATTAATATAGAATCTATATATTAAATAATATATTATATTATATGGATGATTATTACAGGAAATATTACATTATATATAATTATCATTTGATCCTCACAATAACTCTCAGCATTAAGTGCTATTATTATCCCAATTTTACAAATAAAGAAATTCATTTCTTCAGCACCATAGAGCTAGTAAGTGTCTGAGACTTGATTTGAATTCAAGTTTTCTGACTTCAGGACCCAAAGTTCTGCACTCTTTGGCTGCCCCAGATTGTACTTCTCCAATAGT
The DNA here is from genome assembly GCF_048593235.1 of Sminthopsis crassicaudata. Classification (NCBI taxonomy): domain Eukaryota; kingdom Metazoa; phylum Chordata; class Mammalia; order Dasyuromorphia; family Dasyuridae; genus Sminthopsis; species Sminthopsis crassicaudata. Next base: position 265,152,006 of record NC_133621.1, read on the forward strand.
TTTCCCCTCTACTCTAACAACTTCCCCCCTCTCTCTCTTTCCTTCTCTCTTCCACTCTCCTCTCCCCAATCAGGAATGATCCAAGCATGAGGAAAGGCTTAGAGTCAGAAACGGGGCAAACTCTCAACACCCTGCTTTGAAATCTCTTGAATCAGTCACACTTTAAGCTCAAAGCTGCTATACCAGTGTTGCTATCTTCAGCTGTTCCATGGTTCTGGAGATGCGCTGTTGGTAGCAGCCAAATCAAAAGATGTCAGACAAGGTTTTACCTGTGACAGAGATTATTGAGCTCTTTTGATAGTGTTTTTTTTCTCTTGTACACCATGATAAAGGGAGTATCTTTGAAATCTTGAGGCCTCAGTCCACTATGCACTCTCTCATTCTTTCATATTCTCCCCAAGATTAAGATCCTGATCTCTGCTCCTCTGCTTAGTTTCTTACTGTGCCTTTCCTCTCTCCATTTGTTCCGAAGTCTCCTTCTTTTCAGGTGTAAGCCCTTACCCCCTTACCTTTGAACTAAAATTATTTCTGAAATGACACAACTCTACCAGAGAGGAGAAATGAAGGGAAGTTCACTTGAAATAAATATGAGTATTTAACGGCACAGAGGGCTCTCTGAACTGTTTTGGAATTTTTACCTCTTCATCTCTAATCATATATTTCTAAATTGTTTTTTCCTCCCCCTGCACTGGTTAGATTGTTTGGACAAAAATTGTGTTTCCAGGCCACAGTTAATATTCATCTATTATAGAAATGATGGTAATGATAATGAGCCAAGTTAGTGTAACATTTCAGTAAATGTTTCTTGATTCAGAAATATTCTTTAAAGTCCTGTCTTGACTTTCTTTTTGTGATTACACTACATGAGATGAGGAAAGAAGAGATTTAATCCTTTACCCAAACTTAGCTCAGATCATCCTTTGATACAAGTGCATAGATAGAGATGACAAATCAAACACTCAGTATCTCATATTATTAGCTGCCAAGGAGATAATCCCCAGCAATAACAAAAACACATCAGCTATATCTAGTGGATGCTTCTACCAGCTGTTAAGAGGAGCAATCTCTGGCTTACAAGCAATAGGTTCAGGCAACTTCCCAAACTACAAACTACTGTTTTTCACTATAATTGTTATTTTAAAGCATACTTTCTCTTAAGATGAAAAAAAGGCTACAGTAACATTTACAAGGAGGGCCACCATTCTATTGAAACATTGTTATTATCCTGGTATTATGTACAATTTTGTAAATGCAAGACTAGAGAGGGGAATCTGTATGACAAGGGCGGGGGTGAGAAGTTTGAAGTCATAGGTTTGACATTAAATTTCACAGAAATTCTGAACCAACACTGAACTTAACAATATAAATTATTTTTCTTACATGAAGTATTTTATATGAATGTTTGGATATGAAAGAAACCTAGCAATTTACTGGTATTAGGAAGTTCCAGATCAGGAAATTCCCTCTTCTAATTCCATATGGCACAAACTCTGTAATTCCATCTTGAGAGTTTCCTGCATCACTGAAAAGTTAAAGGTCTTTCTTGCTCATAAAGCCAATGTCAAAGTTAGGTCTCGAACCCAAATTTCCCTAATTCTAAGGCCAGTTCTCTTTCCCTAATTCTACTCTGCCTCTTGTGATTATAAGGTTTTGTGCAAGATATCTAGATAGATAGATAGATAGATAGATATGCATATATCTATATATCCATATTTCACATGGGTTATCTAAAGGTATCAACATAGTGAATATGGGTAAATATCTCAAGAATCTGGCTAACTATTGTTTCAGTGATTGAATGGAGATTAAATTGGAATTTAGATTAAGGAGAGCTTATGGGCAGGTAAACCCATGCACAGGCTATGGAAATACTCCAAGTATGAGGTGATAAGGGCCTGAACAAGATGTTGGCCATGATAAGGAAGAAAAGAGGGCATATTTGAGAGATGGTGAAAAGATGAAATCGATAAGCTTTGGCAAAAGATTGGATATAGAAAAAGGAAGAATGGTAAGGGATTGTGAGTTAAGGATAACTCCTAAGTTTTGAATCTTAGGGACTAACAAGATGGTATTTGACATTAAAATAATAGACAAGATATGTATGCAGAATACATATGCAAAATAATTTATTTTGTCCAGCTTTCATTTAAAGCCTTTAGAAGCTGATGAAAATAAATACTAAACAGAGAGTTTGAAGACCTAGATTCTAAGGCCCAATATTTATGTGACAATAAAAATGAATTGTATGAATGAAAAGTCAGATAACTAGAAGGCCCAGTTAGAGCATTTGAGATTGTATTAAGAAAGATTCATCTTCTTGAGGCTACATATCTTAAACCTGCTTGTCTTACTTTTTCTCATCTGTAAAATGAGCTGAGAAGAAAATGGCAAATCACCCTAGTGTCTGTAAGAAAACCCCAAATGGGGTTCAAGAAGAGTCAGAAATGACTGAACAATAAACAACAATTAATGGAAGGTTAGGTTTCAAAATAACTTTGAGTCTTTATATTGACTATAACTATATATAGAAGAGCTAGTAATTTTGATAAGCATTGAGAGATGATAATGACCTTGTCCCAAAGGTTAGCCCCTTTTACACCCTGTCAGCTACATGGGAAATTGGATTAGACCAAAGACTTAAAAATCTAGGAACCTCAGAAATAACAACTATTTGATAGTTACTAGACATACTTTTTAGTCTAGACATCAGCAATCAAGATTAAAGGCTACATATAAATTGCTCACCATGACTATTTAGGTATGCCAAGGAAAAGGGAGTCTACAGCAAATAGTAAGAAAGCTAAATCCAAAGAAAAGATTGAGTTTTTAGGCTTTAGTGAGATGGGAAGATCTTGCTTTTTCTGAAGAATTTAGAGCCTAAGTTTTAGAATTACCTGCTGGGAAAATAAGAGGTTTCTATTACTTAGCATAATGTCTGGAATACAGTAAGTGCTTAATATATTTCTGTTTACTTGGCTAGAATTTAGCTTAGTCGATATGCTGAAAGGAATAAGACAAAAACACCTTGTCTAAATGGCTATGATGGGGTGAGAAGATACGATATGGGATTTAAGTATGTGCCATCACAGAATTTTGGAAAACAGATGGAAGTAGGAAGTGGATGAGAATGGAATAAGTATTTTTTTATAAAGCTTCTTATTTTCAAAATACATGCATAAAAGCAAAATCTTGTGTTCCAATTTTTTTCTCCCTTCCTTTTCTCTACCCTCTCCCCTGGATGGTAAATAATCCAATATATGTTAAACATTTGCAGTTCTTCTGTACATATTTACACAATTATAATTCTGCACAAAAAAAAAGAAAAGATAAATCAAATCAAAAGGAAGACAATGAGAAAAAAAAAATGAAAGCAAACATTAACAACAAAAAAGTGAAAATACTATGTTGTGATCCACACTAAATCTCCACAATCTCTTTTTGGGCACATATGTCTCTGTTCCTCACAAGACCATTGTAACTGGCCTGAATGGAATTATATGAACAAAATTACAAGGCACTTGCCACAAAAATAAAGTCAGATTTAAATAATTGGAAAGACATTCAGTGCTCGTGGATAGGCTGAGCGAATATAATAAAGATGACAATACTCCCCAAACTAATCTATTTATTTAGTGCTATAACAATCAGACTCACAAGAAACTATTTTAGTGACCTAGAAAAAATAACAACAAAGTTAATATGGAAGAATAAAAGGTCGAGAATTTCAAGGGAATCATTGAAAAAAAAGTCAGATGGGGGCGGAGCCAAGATGGCGGAGAAGATACACGCCACTGTGTAAGCTCCTTTCTTCCCTCACAACCAACTAGATTTAATCAGCCTCAGAAATAGCGCTGGACTGATAGAATCAACAAGGACTGGAAGCAGGACTTACCAGCTGAAGAGAATCTGGAGTTTCAGCAGGAAAGGTCAGCTCCCAGGGGAGGAAGAAGAGAGGCCAGCACAGACGGTGGGGTAGTGGCACACTGCGCCGGTCGTGCTGGGGAGGGCTCTGGGATCAGAGAATCCACTGAGATAAAAGAATCTGGCACAGGCTGTTAGCTCTTCTCTGCTTATAAAACAGCAGTTCAGAAGAGAAATCTAAGCCACTTTAAAATTTAAAACTAGATTGGATCTTCCCGGATCCCAGGGGTGACTCAGCAGATCTCGGCACCAGGGGTGTAGCCGACATAGGCAACCCAGGCTTTCACCTCGGGGTATTTAAGAGATTGAAGAGTGGGCGGGGCGGTAACTCATAGTGCCTGGCTCGGCTGGAGGAGGTGGAACGGAAGTCCCAGAGAAGGGGAACCTTTGAACTAGGGACCGCGGTTCCTGGCAGACACTTCCCAGTTTGAGCGCAGGGGCTTTTCACGTCACCTGCTGCTGACATCCACGCCCCACCGGGATGCATAGGCCGGGCTTTGAGTCGCCTTTACTGTTCAGTCTCAACCTCAGGGAAGCCGCTAAAACACAGCGCCCTCAGGGCACAGCAGTGCTAATCACCTCTGAGGCACTTCCAGGGAGGGGGTGGGGAACTCTCTCCCAGAGCTCTCTCTTAGCTCAGGCTCAGGGGCCGCTGCATCCATCCAGTCTGGGAGGAAGCTGGTAAAGAAATAAATAATTTCCTACCCCAGGGACAGACCCAAAAAGATTTTTTTAGTGTGAGCAAGAAGCCCAAAAAAAACCATAGATTCCTTCTACACAGAGAAAGAGCGGGTATCCAACCCCGAGGAAGTTAACAGCAGAGAGTCAGCAGGTAACAACCTAAAGGGGAACGATTCCTGCCCCCCATCACATAACTCTCTCCATGAAGAGACTATTAAAAAGTTAAGAGAGTTTGAAGAAAAATGGGGAAAGGAAAGGGAAGCTATGATAGAGAATAACAACGTCCTGAAATTGGAGTTGGAAAAAATAAAGAATTCACAGGAGATGCAGGGAAACAAAATTAGTGAATTAGAAAAGGTAAAAAAATCACAGGAAAATAGGATTTCTGAATTGGAGAAGATAAAAAAGTCCCAAGAAAATAAGATTTCTGAATTGGAAAAAGAAAATAATTCTCAAAAAAAAATTAGGGAAATGGAAAAAAATTCAATAGAGCAAAATAATTCATTTAAAAATGAAATTGGGCATTTACAAAAAGAACTGAAAACTGTGAAAGAAGAAAATAACTCCTTAAAAGTCAGGATGGAACAAATAGAAATGAATGATTCACAGAGAACTCAAGAATCAGTCAAACAAAACAAAAAAAATGAGAAGTTGGAGAACAACATCAAATCTATAGACCTGGAAAATGGATCTAGGAGAGATAATCTGCGGATTATTGGACTTCCCGAAAACTATGACCAAACAAAGAGCCCAGATTCTATTTTACAGGAAATTATCAAAGAGAACTGTCCAGAGATAATAGAAACAGAGGGGAAAGTAGATGTGGAAAGAATTCATCGAACTCCTTCTGAAATAGACCCTAAAAAAAGAACACCACAGAATATTGTGGCTAAGCTGCAGAATTACCACACAAAGGAGAAAATCCTGCAAGCAGCTAGAAAAAAACAATTTAAATACCAAGGTGCCACAATAAGCTTCACACAAGATCTGGCTGCCTCCACATTAAAAGATAGAAGGGCCTGGAACCTGATATTCCGAAAGGCAAAAGATCAAGGATTGAAACCAACAATAAACTACCCAGCTAAGTTTAGCATCTTTTTCCATGGAAGAAGATGGTCAGTCAATGAAATAGAGGAATTCCATATGTTTCTAAGAAAAAAAACCAGACTTAAACAAAAAATTTGATCTACATCCACAAGACTGAAGAGAAACAGAAAAAGGTACACAGAACCCTTGAGAACTGTAACTCTGTTGTGGGTATATAGAAAGTACACATGGATAATTTGATTTTACTGATATAAAAGAAAAAAAAGGAGGGGGTGTAGTAAAGGGAAGGGGGTAGTATCAGAAAAAGGGGAGGGTGTGATAAAAAGAGGGAAACTACATCCCAGGAAGAGGCATAGAAAATACACCATATCTGAGGGAATTTAAAGAGGGGGAGAATCATTGTGTAAATCTTACTCTCATCAGAAGAGGCTCAAAGAGTAAATAATTGTCATATTTGTTTTTCAGAGAATTCTCTCTCACCTCATTAAAAGGGGGGAGAGGAAAAGGGAAAAGGAAAAGGAGAATAAGGGAAGGGACTTGGAGGGAGGGGGGAGGGGTACTAAAAAAAAGGGAGGGCTGTGCATCACAAGGGGGGGTCTATAAATTGAATATTGGGGAAGGGGTTCAGGGGGGTCAAGGGAAAAAGCATAATCTGGGGATAATATGATGGCAGGAAATACAGAATTAGTAAGTGTTAGGTGTAGGTCAATGCCTAGTTTCTTCCATACTCATTTCCAATTTTCCCAGCAATTTTTGTCAAATATTGATATCTTATCCCAGAAGTCGGGGTCATTGGATTTATCAAACACTAGATTACTATAGTCATTGACTATTGTCAATAATTTGGTTGTCAATTATGCTAATGGATTTCCTATATTGAACCAGTCTTGAATGCATTCCTGGTATAAATCCTATTTGATCATGGTGTATTATCCTAGAAATAACTTGCTGAAATCTTTTTGGATTTCTTAATTGTAAGGATGCAGTTCCCACAAAACAAGAGGAGGGAATTGTAAGGGCCCTTTAAATCGGCGGATAAGGTGCATCAGGAGATTTGAGTCCCCCCAGGAAGTAATTTCTGTGGATATTAGGACTGCCCTTGGGTAGGATCCTATCCATATTGAGATAGCTTCATAATGGGTGACTCTCTCTCTGATTGGCTGTGTGTGTGACCTCACAGGCCCTTTACAAGCCCACTGCAGACAGCAGTCACTCTCTTTAACCTGGCGCTCTTTACCCTGGCTCCCTAGCCTGGGTGGCCAAGCCAAGATGGGTAGCCAAAAGAGGTAAGGATTTTGGTAGTGAACACGTGTTTCTTCTGACCAGGTGTTCACTAGGGAACCAACCAGTCAGGCATCAGTCAGGGCATTATGTGAGTAGGTATAATAAAGGCTTTTAAGATTACACATGGCTGTTCTTGAGCGTAATGTGCTCTCCTGGCAGTTACAATTACTAGTCTGTCCTAGGCCCAACAGAGTACCTTTGACCACTGACCTTTAAGTAATTAATTTCCACCTCTGTTACTGTTATTATATATAATTATATTATATATAATTATATTATATATAATTTTTCTTGCATTATGATCTGAAAAAGATGCATTTACTATTTCTGATCAACTCTGATGGATGTGGCTCACTTCAACAATGAGATGATTCTAACCAGTTCTAATTGTTCAATGATAAAGAAAGCCATATACACCCAGAGAGAAGCCTGTGGGAATTGAATGTGAACAACAACATAGCTTTTTCACACTTTCTGTTGATGTATGCTTGCATTTTGTTTTCCTTCTCAGGTTTTTTTTCTCTCTAGATCTGATTTTTCTTGTGCATCAAGATAACTGTATATATATATATATATGTATACATATATTACATTTAATATACATTTAAACATATTTAACATGTATTGGACTATCTGCTATTTAGGGGAAAGAGTAGGGGGGGGGAGAAGGGAAAAATTTGGAACAGAAAGTTTTACAAAGGTCAATGTTGAAAATTACCCATACATATGTTTTATAAATAAAAAGCTTTAATAAAAAAAGATAATGCTTAATTTTGCTGGATAGTTGATTCTTGGCTGCAGTCCAAGTTCCTTTGCCCTTTGAAATGTCATATTCCAGACTGTATGATGCTTTAAAGTGGAAGCTGCTAACTCCTCGATATTTGAATTATTTCTTTTTGACTGCTTACAGTATTTTCTACTTGAGCTGATAATTCTAGAACTTAGCTACAATATTCCTTGTGGTTTTCATTTTAGCATGTCTTTCAGGAGGTAATCAGTGGATTCTTTCAATGGATATTTTACCCTCTGGTTCTAGAACATTAGGGCAGTATTCCTTAGTGAATTCTTGAAAGAGGTTGTCTAGATTCTTTTTTTTAATCATGATTTTCAAGTAGTCCTGTAATTCTTAAATTATGTCTCCTGAATTTATTTTCCAGGTAAGTTGTTTTTCTGATGAAGTATTTTACATTTTCTTATTTTTTGGTATTGTTTGACTGATTCTTGATGTCTCATTGAGTCATTGACTTCCCTTTATTCAATGCTAATTTTTAATGAATTATTTTCTTCAGTCAGCTTTTTTTGTCTCCTTTTGCATTTGGCCAGCTAAGCTTTTAAAAGAGATGCTTTGTTCTTTGGATTTTTTTTTCCATTTCAGAATTTTTTTTTTTAAGGATTTTTTTTCTTTTTCCATTTTGCCAAAACTATTCTTTAAGAAGTGATTTCCTTCAGGTATTTCCTGTTTTCTTTTCCCAAGCTCTCCTTTCCCATTTTTAATTCTAACTCTCTTTTATGATCCTTTTTGAATTCTTCCAAGAGAACTTTGTGAGATAGAAACCAACTTATATAATCCTTTGAAGCTTCATCTGGAGATGTTTTGCCTTTAGTTTCCTCAGGGTTTGAAATCTATTCTTCTCTTTCTCCATAAAAGCTATCTGTGGTAAGAGCGCTTTTTGCTTTTTTGCTGATTTTTAAAGGTTGAGATCTGCTCTTATGGCAAAGGGGATGTTGTTCCACGCCTCCTCTACAGACAACAGCAGTTTCACACTGACTTTGGATTGAGGCTACACGCTTCCTTCCCATACCATGTGAGTCATGGACAAGGCCCACAATTATGCTAGGATTCAGGGGTTCACTATTTGACTTCTGTAGTTGTGTTGTAGGTCTCACAGGTAGTCTGCTGCATTTTTGAAAGTTTGTGCATCAGTTTTTAATATTACTATGTCATTTCATTACGTGTCTTTGCTTTGTGTCTTCTTGTTGACTAATAAAGATAAACATATCAGTGGTTACTCATAAGCTGTGGTTTTGGGAAATGAAGATCTCTGAAATGGATATGAACTATCCTGATATGAGAGAGACTTAAGTCATCTGGAACACCAGTCATACAGTTGAATAAAGGTAATACTAAGAGCTGCCTTTGTATGGTGAATTAAGGCTTTCAAAGAACTTTACATTGGTTATTTATTTGATATTTACATTGCCATGTGAGGAAGGTAAAAGAAATATCCACATTTTTTATAATGAGAAAATTAAAGAGTAGTGACTTAGATATGGTCATATATAAGACAATTATTAGAGATAAGATTCAAACCTAGAGCTCTCCTAATTTCAAATCTAACAATCAACTCCCTTCTACTTCCTGCTATTGTGTTATTACAATTGTGTCTCACTGTGAATGAATGAATGAAAAAATATTTATGAAATACTTAACATGTATGAACCACTGTGCTAAGCATTAAGGATACAAACAAATGTTATAAATGATATTCTGACAATTTATCATATATTTCTATATATACTCAATTTTTAACACTTTCATGTTAAATTTTTGTGACTTCAAGCACTTCCATGATTTTCTTAATGACCTAATTTATACTTTTGCTTTGGCAATAACACAAATTCAAGACTATGCACAGTAGAGAAAAAAATGAGAAATGCCCAAGTTTATGGAGCAAGTAATACCTTATTAGACACATAATTGGCTTGTTCACTTTAATGATGTAATGTAATGTTCTGTTCTCTTCTCTAAATTGTAATCCTTCTCTTGGGGGCAGTTTTCTTGGGGAGCTCCTGGAGGCAGCCTTAGTTTCAGTTCAGTTCAATAATCCCAAAATGCAGCCAGGAGTTAAAGTCCTTTACTATCTCTTTCCAAATATTATCTCCAGATCCTTTATTTTCTTCTTAAAGTCTTGTCTCCTTCACTTGGGGGTTGGCTAGCTTTCTTAGAGACCTATCTCTCTCCTTGGTTCCCCGATGAGCTCTTCTCCGAGTGTCTCCAGCTTCTCTTCTCCCCAATGTCTCCAGCCAGCACAGAAGTCGGAGTGGGAATGAATCAGACTCTGCCTCCAAGAGTGTGGGATTGTGGGTTTCCCAGAAGTCAATCCTATTTGTGAATCTCCCAAAGTCCTCTTTGACCCTGAATCTCTCAAGAAGTCCTCTCCTTGACTCCATCCTGGCTCCAAATCCTGGCTTTTATATCCTCTTAGAGAATGGATTTGTGGGTACTCCCTGGGCTTGTGGGAGCTCCTTAAAAGCATTTTCTCCTAAAGGTGTGAATCTCATGGAATTCTAGAAAATACATTACTGAACTAGAGAATTAATTGTCAAGTACCATGCTAAGTTAGATAATTATATCCATTCCAGTGACTTAGCACCTTATAAGAATCCTAACAATTCCCTGCGCATTCATTACTTTCATTGTTTGCCTTTAAAACTCATGGGTTACCAAATTAACAAAAAACATATATAAACAATAAAAATAAAAACATAAAAAAATAGAAAACATATGTAAACAATAGATGCAGAAAAAAATTTTGATAAAATGCAACATCCATTCCTATTAAAAACACTTGAGAGTATAGGAATAAATGGACTTTTCCTTAAAATAATCAGTAGCATCTATTTAAAACCATCAGTAAGCATCATATGTAATGGGGATAAATTGCAACCATTCCCAATAAGATCAGGAAGGAAATAACGTTGCCCACTATCACCATTACTATTCAATATGGTATTAGAAATACTAGCTTTGGCAATAAGATTTGAGAAAGAGATTAAAGGAATTAGAGTAGGCAATGAGGAAACCAATTTATCACTGTTTGCTGATAATATGATGAGAACCCCAAAGATTCCACTAAAAAGCTATTAGAAATAATCCACACCTTTAACAAAGTTTCAGGATACAAAATAAACCCACATAAATCATCACCATTCTTATATGTCACTAACAAAATCCAATAGTTAGAGTTACAAAGAGAAATTCTATTTAAAGTAACTACCGATAGTATAAAATATTTAGGAATCTATCTGCCAAAAGAAAATCAGAAACTATATGAGCAAAACTACAAAACACTTTCCACACAAATAAAGTCTGATCTAATCAATTGGAAAAATATTAAATGCTCTTGTGATCTTGGATAGGGTGAGAAAATATAATAAAGAAGACAATACTACCTAAACTAATCTATTTATTTAGCACTATATCAATCAGACTCCCAAAAAGATATTTTAATAGAAAAAAAAATAAAAACAAAGTTCATATGGAAAAACAAAAGGTCAAGAATTTCAAGGGAATTAATGAAAAAAAAATCAAATGAAGGTGGCCTAGCTGTACCAGATCTAAAATTATTTTATAAAGCAGCAGTTACCAAAACCATTTGGTATTGGCTATGAAATAGACTAGTTGATCAGTGGAATAGGTTAGGTCCAAAGGACAAAATAATAATTTTAATAATCTAGTGTTTGACAAACCCAAGGACCCCAGGTTTTGGGATAAGAACTTAATGGTTGACAAAAATTGCTGGGAAAATTGGATATTAATATGGCAGAAACTAGGCATTGACCCACACTTAATACCATACACCAAGGTCAGGTCAAAATGGGTTAATGACCTAGGCATAAAGAACAAGATTATAAATAAATTAGAGGAATATAGGATAGTTTATCTCTCAGACCTATGGAAGAGGAATGAATTTATGTCCAAAGAAGAACTAGAGATCATTATTGATCACAAAATAGAAAATTTTGATTGTATAAAATTGAAAAGTTTTTGTACAAACAAAACTAATGCAGATAAGATTAGAAGGAAAACAATAAACTGGGAAGCTATTTTTACAGTTAAAGGTTCCAATAAAGGCCTCATTTCCAAAATATATAGAGAATTGACTCTAATTTATAAGAAATCAAGCCATTCTCCAATTGATAAATGGTCAAAGGATATGAACAGACAATTCTCAGATGAAGAAATTGAAACTATTTCTAGCCATATGAAAAGATGCTCCAAGTCATTATTAATTGGACAAATGCAAATAAAGACAACTCCAAGATACCACTATATACCAGTCAGATTGGTTAGAATAAAGGGAAAGATAATGCAGAATGTTAGAGGGGATGTGGGAAAACAAGGACACTGATACATTGTTGGTGGAATTGTGAATACATCCAGCCATTCTGGAGAGCAATTTGGAACTATGCTCAAAAAGTTGTCAAACTGTGCATATCCTTTGACCCAGCAGTATTACTACTGGGCTTATATCCCAAAGAGATTTTAAAGAAGGGAAAGGGACCTGTATGTGCAAGAATGTTTGTGGCAGCCCTCTTTGTAGTGGCCAGAAACTGGAAACTAAGTGGATACCCATCAATTGGAGAATGGCTGAATAAATTGTGGTATATGAATACTATGGAATATTATTGTTCTATAAGAAATGACCAACAGGATGATTTCAGAAAGGCCTGGAGAGACTTACATGAACTGATGCTGAGTGAAGTGAGCAGGACCAGGAGATCATTGTACACTTCAACAACAATACTATATGATGATCAATTCTGATGGATGTGGCCATTTTCAACAATGAGATGAACCAAATCAGTTCCAATAGAGCAGTAATGAACTGAACCAGCTACACCCAGCAAAAGAACTCTGGGAAATGACTATGAACCATTACATAGAATTCTTAATCCCTCTATTTTTGTCCTCCTGCACTTTTTATTTCTTTCACAGCCTAATTGTACACTATTTCAAGGTCTGATTCTTTTTGTACAGCAAAACAACTGTTTGGACATGTATACATATATTGTGTTTTATTTATACTTTAACATATTAACATGTACTTGTCAACCTGCCATGTGGGGGGTTGGGAAGGAGAGGAAAAATTGGAACAAAAGGTTTGGCAATTGTTAATGTTGTAATGTTGTAAAATTACCCAAGCATATATCTTGTAAATAAAAACTATTAAAAAATAAAAAATAAAAACTCATGGATTATATTTATGCCCCAAAGTGCAGTAGAAATCCTTTGGGCTCTAAGCCCAAATGTGCAAAACCAGTGATTTGGATTAGTGAGAAAATAAAAGTATTAAATAACATTTATGCCAAAATGTTTATAGCCACTCTCAAGTTGGTGCACATTTCATGATTTCCAATGTCATATATATATATATATACATACATACACATATATATATACACACACATATATATATATATAATATACATATATATATTTATTTATATATCAGTCATGAAGGATAAAGTATTGGAAGTAATGTCAAGGCCTTGCTAGTCTCAAATAGTAGCAACTAAAGTTTCAGCAACCTCTTCCTTGATTTTAAAGGATGGCCAAACAATAGTGTATAACAGTGTCCTCACACTGCCATCTGACACAGTGGAAGGTAAGAATCAGGTTAAAAGATGTTTAGTTTTAATTTTTATTTGTTATACAGTATATATAGTACTGTAGATTAAATTTCTTATGAAAAATGAATATTATCTCAAATGGATTTGTTTTTATTGAGACACTAGCAGAAAAGGTCATGGAATTCTAGGGAATTTCTAACAAGGAAAGATGTTTTTCATATTTCCAATTTTATTTTTTAACTGTATTTTATGGATTATTTCAGTTACCATGCTAAGAAAATTGATATGAAAGATTTACAGTTTTTGATAGTTGTGCTATCTTCCTATTTCTTACAGATTCAATGCACCAAATTTATTTTTTTTACTTTCATGCCTTTTTCTACAAATATTATCCCCATGAAAGTTGACCATTGACTGTATATTCATTGAAATAAAATTTTTCATTATTCACATTGTAGAGAAAGTTATTTTTTTCCAGTCTTCAATGACTATAACTTAGAATCTAATTTAAAAAAAAAAATTTTCCTCATTCCAATGCCAATTGGCCTAAGAAACTATATATAAACACTTAGAAGAAGCAGGGAAACAAATAATAATAATAACTATTGCTTATATTTCCATTTCTGCTTTGCTTTATAAAACATTTGTAAGGATCTGAGAAGCAGACTGAAAGAAATGAAGTGACTAATATCAGAACTAAAGTAAAGAATAGAATAATTAAGGCTTAAATTCAGATCTTTTAATTCCAGATGCACTTTTCTTTCCACTATGCTACAGTAATTTCTAGAAAAGAAAATGTGTGAATTTTTGTAGTTTTGAATAACTTCCTTTGGAGTATATACCTACTAGTAGAATGTCTGTGCAAAGGTTGTAAACATTTTAGTCACTTTATTTGCATAATTCAAAATGACTTTTTGGAATAGTTATATCATTCACAACTCTATCCACAATGCATCAATATATCTGTTTTTCCACACCTGCTCCAACACTATGTCTCCAACTTTGGTTATATTGAATTGTGGGAAATGATTCAATACTACAATAATCATTCATAAAATAGAACATAAAATTTGCCAAAATATTTACAGCAGTGCTTTTTACAGTTGCAAAGAATTGGAAGAAGAGAAGTTAATCATTGATTAAAGCTTTGTTAAGTCAATTATGGTCCAAGAATGTAATGAGAAAAAATATGTGCCTACATCTATGCATATATACATATATGCTCAAATATGAACATACATATATATTCTTATATGTTACTATAGTCATAAAATAATAACAAAGTAAGGAAATATATGTAATATATGTATGAATTGATGCAAAATTGAGCCATTATTAAGGCTGAGTCATTATATATTCTGGAAGTCTTAATTCTAACTAACTTTATTTTTGTGTGTCTGATCTCCAAAGGAGTCTGGCTATGCCTCTCTTAAAGGTATCCCACTTCCCAGCTTCAGCCACTGGATCTCTGATGACTCCTCCAAATTTTCAAGATTTCACAATTTCCCATACCAAAAGAAAGGCAAGAGACAAGCTTCATCTTAGACACAGGCTTGCTTAGGAAGTTATGTACACCCCATAGGTCCAGTGGGAAGAAGGGTACCCTACCACTACTACCAATTTTTCAGATTTCTGAATATTATAACATGTGAGCAGGAAAAGGAAAAAAAGATCCATTTAACCATTTCAAATCTTTTGTATGAACAATCAGTTATGGTTTAGTAACCATACAAAAATATTTTATTTACTACTTGATAAGATGACAGACATCAGTCACAAACTACCTAAATTAGAAAGCAAAACCCCTCCAATGAACATTATCACGAACATATAGAAGCATACTCACAAACTCTGCCTTTCATATAGGTTAGTAATAGGAGTTCCATTCTGCAAGCTCTCAGAACTGGACTATATCTGGCCCATCATATACACAATGACTATAATGGGTTAAACAATAATCACACATAATAAATTCAATATTGTAAAACTATAAAGAACAAACTTAGACCAAAAGAATATATAAAAGACCATAATAATACATGTATACATTTATAATATGGGGAAAAGAGAGAGACAAAGACAGAGAGAGACAGAGACAGAGAGAAGAGAGTTGCATCGTGTAAATGCAGAGGAGTGCATAAGGGTTGAATATTACATATAGGTAGAATTTTTTTAATATATGAATTGGTTTTAATGAATGTATTATTCTTCCTCTTTTTTAAAAAAACCTTTGTTAAAAGAAGGAGCTCTTTGAAAGAAGGGAGGTAAGGGGGAAATTGTTCAATGTGGAAAACAAATATTAATTTAAAAGTTTTATTTTATATTATTTTATATTATATATTTTAATAATTTAAAATATATTTTAAAAATATATAACAGTAATATATTAGATTTTTTAAAAAACTTTTCCCCCTGAGGCAATGGGGTTAAGTGACTTGCTTTGGGTCACCCAGGTAGGAAGTGTTAAGTGTCTGATGACAGATTTGAAGTCAGGTTTTCCTGACTTCAGGGCTGGTGCTCTATCCACTGCGCCACCTAGCTGCCCCTAAAAAACTTTTTTAAAACATTGTGTATCTCACTTTGTTAAGACTCTTTAGGAATTCTGGCTTCCATCTCTCCCTATGAAACTTGACTACATCTTATTACTTCAAAAAGTGAGCCCTTGATCAAGACATGTTCATTTCCCATTTTACACATCTAAGAAAAGTACCATGATGTCTGTGTAGTACCTTTGTCTAGATCAAAGCTTCCTAAACTCTGAGTTATGACCCTTTATAAAGTGACATAACTGAATGTGAGGGTGAGTCACAAAATTATGATGTATCAATAACAGTTTGATTTGTCTACTTATTTTATATATATATATATATATATATATATATATATATATATATATATATATATATATATATATATATATCTTCCCTGTGTTGCATAATGATTTCTTAAGAGAAAAAGGGTCATGTATACAAAATGTTTAAGAAACGTTGCTCTGGATTTGAATTGTTCTAGATGTTAACCAAGAATCTAGGAACTGATTTTTGAAATATTTTAATAAATATTTAATATAATTTTCTTCCTTTGTAATGCTATTTCATATATATATATATACATATATGTGTATATATGTATATATATTTAAAAATGTTATTCTAAGAAGGGATTCATAGGCTTCACCAGCATACCAAAGGAGGCCATGACACACACAGAAATATAAAATCAGCAACACTTTAAACTATACCTAGAAAAAATGTGCATCCAGGATGCCCAAACTGTCACTATATTCATTTAATATTCCTGAGCAAAAACAAAACAAGATAAACCCTATAGTGTTAATGTTAATAATAATAATAATAATAATAAAGCAATTTTCCCCCTATAAGCTTCAAATGGAATAAGAACAAAAGGTTTTAATATGAACACCCCTATGGGAGAGCACTCATCTTAATGAAATAGAAACTGTCATCTTTAAAGGCTACCCCTGGAATAACCGAGATCAAATGAAAAAGATGTAAGAAAAAAAACAGTCAGAAAATATGGGCCACGGTCAAATTATGAGATGCCTTGCCCTTGGGATGCTTCAGGCCAACTTTGCTTTCTTTAGAAACAAAGTTGACACATCGAGTATTAAAATAAAAGATCAACATGGTTTAAATAGCATCTCAGCTAGCTTAATGTATTTTTTAATAGAAAGATCTGCCTTATGGAGCTAATTTATTTCAAAAATGTTTTCAGCCTCTGGAGAAAGCAAGAAAATGGACAAAATACATTGGGCAGCTAATATATAACACTCAGGGAAAAATAAAATTCTTGAAGAAAGTTATTATATCTTTTTTTAATCTAAAGTATAATTGTACATTTTATTCTATTCTTTCAACAGGGAGAAATAATGTGTCTATTGTTCAAATGTAGCTTGAATTTAAAATATGCATAATACAAATTTTTCCTTTCAAATATTAGTACCCATGCAGAAAATATCTACACATTACAAAAAAAGAATAAAACTTCCCTTAGTAAGGAAAGGAAAATTCTTTTTTTTATTTTTTAATTAAAGCTTTTTAATTTAAAAATATATGCATGGATAATTTTTCTTTCTTTTTTTTAAATTTTTTTTATTTTTATCCTGAGGCTGGGGTTAAGTGACTTGCCCAGGGTCACACAGCTAGGAAGTATTAAGTGTCTGAGACCAGATTTGAACTTGGGTCCTCCTGAATTCAGGGCTGGTGCTCAATCCACTGCGCCATCTAGCTGCCCCCTAATTTTTCAACATTAATCCTTGCAAAACCTTGTGTTCCAATTTTTCCACCTTCCCCCCCACCTTCTCCCCTAAATGACAAGTAATCCAATATATGTTAAACATGGAAAAACATATATTAAATTCAATATATGCATATGTATTTAAGCAATTCACTTGCTGCACAAGAAAAATAAAATCAAAAAGGAAAAATGAGAAATAAAATAAATTGCAAGCAAACAGAAACAAAAAGAGTGAAAATGCTATGTTTTGATTCACACTGAGATCTCACAGTTCTCTCTCTGAGTGGCTTCAAGCATCTCATTGTTGAAAAGAGCCATGTCCATCAGAATTGATCATCTTATAATCTTGTTCTTGCTATATACAATGATTTCCTGATTCTGTTCATTTCACTTAGCATCAGTTCATATAAGTCTCTGAAATCACCCTGCTAATCGTTTCTTACAGAACAATTATATTCTATAACATTCATATACCATAACTTATTCAGTCATTCTCCAACTGATAAGCATCCACTCAGTTTCCAGTTTCTTGCCACTACAAAAAAAAAAAAAAAAAAAAAAAAAAAAAAAAAAAGACTGCCACAACAGTTTTGCACATGTGAGTCCCTTTCCCTCAAAAGGAAGACTTCTTTATCTTAAATTTATTAATTCATTTAGATATCAATTAAGGCAATTTTTCTCTGTATTGTTTGAGAAGGAAGAAAAGAAAAAAGGAAGGAAGGAAGGAAGGAAGGAAGGAAGGAAGGAAGGAAGGAAGGAAGGAAGGAAGGAAGGAAGGAAGGAAGGAAGGAAGGAAGGAAGGAAGAAAGAAAGAAGAAAGGAAAGAAAGGAAGGAAGAAAACACAGAGCAAATTGCCTTTAAAGAAGTGTTCTAAGTAATGTAGACCAAAGAGATTTATCTACTAACAATTTGTGTCAGGGAGAGGATGCTGGTGCCAAAAGGAGCTGCCTCAATAGAAAGCTGATTTTCATATATTCATTGTAAGCATTTATACTTCAAAATTGGCAAATACTTTATTATTTTATTGATTTCCTAGACTTATAAAAATGATGGAGGAAAATGTTACTTTTTTTCAATTTAAACTTAAATGTTTGTCATATGGACATTTTGGGGGAATTAATTCTTAAATATTCACACTGCAGTTTATAATTTATAATTTTAGAGAGATTCCTGAGGAAATAAACTTTTAAGTGGCTAACCTGTATGTGTCAGAATTAGAACTTTATAACTTGAATTTTTCTGACTCAGGGATTACTCCTATATCCACTACATGAAACTGCCTTTCATAAGAAAACATGGGGGGGGGGGGGATTAAAAGAAAGCATGAGTAAAATTTGAGATTTAGTAAGGTAGAATGAAGTGAAATAGAGTGAAATAAAATGGATTGGAGTGGAGTGAAAGATAATAACATGGAATATATATGGATAGAATGAAGAAGAGAGGAGTGAAGTAGAGGAGTGGAAAAAGTAAAGTGGAGTTCAATAGACAGGAGTGAAGTAGAGTTGAATGAAGTGGAATAGAATACAGTGGAACTCTGAAATTGAGTGGAATAAAGTGGACTGGGGTGAAATGGAGTGGAGCAGAATATAATAGAAAGAAGTTGGGTGGAATGCAGTGAAATTCAGTGAGTTGAATGGAATACAGTAGAAAAAAAGTGGAATGGAGTAGAGTAGTATACAATGGGAATGGAGAGACTTGGGGGACACTCATGCTTATTGGGTATGACCTGGATGGAGAAGAGAGAATGAGCAATCACTCAGTAGGAGGAGAACCTGAAGTACACAGGGTCACAGAAACCTGGAGAAAACAGATCATCAAGGAGAAGTCAACAATAGTGTCAAAGGCTTCGGAGTAGTGAAAAAGTATAAGGATGGAGAAAAGGTCGTTGGATTTGGTAATTAAGATATCATAAGAAACTTCCACTTCATATGTGTCTTAGATGTTCCTAATTATATATGTGTTGACTTCTATTTAATGGGTATGGACCTCTTGGAGCAAACTTTTGGGGAGAACATGGATGAACACTGACCAGAATAAGCAGGAATTTATGATTTGATATATCTGGAAGGAATTCACTCATCAATGAGATCATCAGTCCCTTTGAGTATCCATTAGAAAGAAAGCCCTTTGAAGACATCCTTTTTTTCCCTTTGTATTCACAATGCTTCTCAAAGTACTTAGTATATATTGTATACTTAATAAATGTTTGCTGATTGACTAAATCATTTTCCAAGGTTACCTAGCTATTTAATGAAAAAGTCTGGGCAAATCACTTAACTCTGTTTGTCTCAGTTTCTTCATCTGTACAATGAGCTAGAGAATTGTTAAGTACCAACTTACCACCTGGAAAGAACCTAACAGAATGGAATGAAGTAGAATAACTCCAGAAACAAAGAAATCTCCATCTTTTGAGCTAACCAATAGGGCCAGAAGCCATTTTTTGGTGTATCATTTCTTTCTTGCACAATTTCATACATTGCCCTATAGTAAATTCTCCATATCTACTGGTAACTTATGTTATCATATTAATATAAATCCTAGTGGAAATAGATTTTAAAATTCATACATGGTAATAAATAGCTTATTTTTTCAACTGATTCTTATAACACTGAAGCACTCTATTCTTGTTCTTAAACAGGAAAGCTACTTAATGTTTCATCAAGATAGTCTTTTTGTACCTGCTGAATTTCATTCTGCAGCTGTATTTGGGAGAAGAAATGAGAGAAAGGAGAATTTTATGGAAGGCATATGTATAAATCCTAGTTAGAAACTTTACTACCATTGGGATACAAATCTATAAAATGTTTTTATTTTCCCCTGAAAATATAATTTCTAGAAGAAAAAAATATCTCATTATGCTGTCCTATACTATTGCAAGCACTCTATATATCTCCTTCAAAAATATAATTCAGATTGTTGATTGTCTGGGTCTAAACATAAATATTCATTTCTACTTAAAAATCAAATTCTAACTAATGGAATTTTGGATTAAATCTTTATAAGGTGATAAAGGCTGTTTATTGGTTGGGGCCAAAGGAAGAAAAGTGTCCCAAAACTATTATTCCCTCCAGATAAAAAGATATCATGAGCAAAATAAAACATTTCCCCATTACAAATGATGGATGCTTATATCTGATGGAATGAAAGCTGCTTGGAGGTACAGACTTTATTTTCTCTATTCACATAATCAAGACCCAATACTACATTTGTACAAAGAGCAGAAACTCAATCAATTTTAATTAATAGGCCATATAGATTGTAAGTACAATAATAATTTAGCGCAGAGATTTATAATTTAAATTTCAGAAATCATTTTATAGATATTATCTTATCTTCTCACAAAAACCTTGAAAACCATTATTCCCACTTTAAAGATGAGGAAACTAAAGCTAATAGTAGTTAAGGGACCCATCCAGACCACAAAGAATCTGAGGTCGAGTACAAATTCAGATCTTCCTAATTCCATTGCCATGATTCTGGAAAGGACAACAGACTTGTGGTCAGGTATAGATGACTTCACATTCTTCTTCAAATAATATTAGCTTTGTGAGCAAGGACAAATTGTTTAATGCCATGAGTTTTATTTTCCTCCTTTGTAAAATAGAAATAATAATACTTATTGCAGTGGTCCTCAAACTTTTAAAATAGGGGGCCAGTTCACTGTCCCTCAGACTGTTGGAGGGCTGGACTTTAGTAAAAACAAAAACTCACACTCTGTCTCCGCCCCACAGCCCATTTGCCATAACCCGACAGGCTGCATAAACATCCTCAGCAGGCTGCATCTGGCCCACGGGCTGTAGTTTGAGAACCCCTGACTTATTGTATATGTAAATGTTAATTCCATAAAGTTCAGGAATAATTCATTTTCATCTTTATACCCCTAGTAGTTAACATAGTACATAATAGGGACTGCTGACTGATTGATGGATTCAATTTGAATGTGAGTTTCTTGAGGAAAAAGGCCTGTTACATTTTTTTCCTTGGCACATAGCACAGTGACTGACACATAGTAGGCATTAATTAAATATTGATTGATTTATGATACCTAACTCCCATGATTAAAAAGTGCTTTGTAAATGTTAAGCTACTATTTACTATGGCTATAGTTATCAATGGGTGCACTTTAATTTGAAACAAAAATTTTAAAAATAGATAAAGGAAATCTAAAAATCCTTAACCAGAATTTTTGAAAATGTCTTCCTATTTTACTCTTCTCTTGCAATACTTAGAATATAGTCAAAATAAATCATATTTTGTTTCAATGCTGAAAACCCTTTAATGTTGGAATTCATGTTGGCAAATCACCTCCCAATATTGAATTAAATATTGCACAATCAATTTAGGAATATTTGACCAACACCAACCACACAGCTGTACATTTTTATCATATTCCAAAGCCATCAATTAATGAAAACATCCTCACCAATATATACCTTTCAGTTTAACTGAAACAGACACATGTTAAGCCATGTTAAGCTGACCATGCTATCTTGAGCCACATATTCAATGACTCCCAGTGTTCAGGTAACTTTTTAGTGCCTTCCAAGAGCATTAGGCAGGATGCCAATGAGAAATTCACTTCCTGTTGAAGCCCAGTAAATCAGATCTTGTCGTGTTAAATTTCTCATCTATTTTCACTCCTGGGTAAAACACAATGACTAATCTTCATGGTAAAGTTCAATATAAAAATTACATGCTATACATCAAATTGAAGTGATGGTAAATACAGCGAACCAAAGAAGAGCTATTAGTCATTCTTGTTTCTTTACACCCTGTTCAGATTTGCTTCAGAATTCAGAAAAAGAATCACAAAAATGGGTTAGTAGGTTAGTCTAGTAGGTAGACATGAAATCACTTTTTCACAGGCCTCTAAAATAAGAGTTCAACAAAAGAAAGGTGTAGTAGTGATCATCTAGCACAACAAAGCTCAATAAAGTCCAGATATAGGATTTAATATTGTGGCATAAGGAGGGGGAGACCTTAGAAATAAATTAGCTCAATTATTTTTATATTGAAGAAAATAAGATCATGAGAGGTCATGTGAATTCCCTAAAACCATAGGGGTTATAGATAACAGGAGTGAGATTTGAACACAGAACATCTACTCTTAGTGTCCATGTTTTTCCTACTCTACTATAACTCCTTCAAGACCAGTTTCAACTGTTGTTTCTCATAAGGAACAATGGTTTTTCTCCATTAATGAATAAAGTACATAGTCCCAAAGCATCAATTTCAGAAGGAGTTATTCAATTAGTTTTAATTCTGAAATATAAGATGCATAATCTTGGGTCACTCTCTAACGTGGAAAGTCAGAATTCTATCACCTGGCTTCCAGAAAAAGGCATCATACTTCCAAAAATATTCATAGTCATATTTAATAATCTATCCTGATAGTAGACTCCCAAGTAATGTCTGGATAGCTTGCTAGATTTTTCAAGATGAATTCTTCTTGAGTCCCTCTGTATCTCACCTAACCCCACCAAAAATGCTAGCACCCTACCAGAACTGCCTCGTTGTCTCTACTTTGAAATTTATTCTCCTTGCAGACAGGAATTTGTTCATTCTTTTTTATCCTTGCATCCTTAATATCAGTGTCTGGTGTATAATAAGAATTTAATTGATGCTTTGCAATTGAATAAACAACTGATTGTAATTAGGCTAGGGACCCCCAAGCTTTGAAAATATACCTACAGCCCTATGTCAAAATGTCCTTCTACCCTCAGTCAGCCACTTATAGTGGTGAGATTATTTGGGAGCATAATATCTCCCCTGTTAGTTATGTAGAAAATCTTCAATGCCT
Source organism: Sminthopsis crassicaudata (assembly GCF_048593235.1). Classification (NCBI taxonomy): domain Eukaryota; kingdom Metazoa; phylum Chordata; class Mammalia; order Dasyuromorphia; family Dasyuridae; genus Sminthopsis; species Sminthopsis crassicaudata. Next base: position 265,175,351 of record NC_133621.1, read on the forward strand.
CAGAGACTGTTTTATCCCAAAAAGTTATATTCCTGGCTTACCTTACAAAAGGAGCTCAACCCTCCATCTTCCCTAGTCACCATCCTTAATCATGGGTGTAAAACAAGCTAGTAAAAGGTCCAGTGAACTCATCTAATTCTATGAATTGAGAGTTATAAACTTTGCCAAGCAGTAGCAGAGAGTGAGTCCAGAATCCCTATTCAATTCCATTCAATTTGACAAGAAATTATTAAGCACTTAGGAAGTATGCCTATGTAGCTGCCTATATGGACCTGTCTATGCACATATTGCTATTAAATATACATACACATACACAGACAACATACACATACAAACATATATATACATATATATATAAAATCAAACATATATATTCTATATATAGCTTATCAATTATAGATCCATACATATATAGCTTATCAAATATATAAAAACACATTTGTACTATATATTGTTTATCAAAAATATATAGACATACACACACATATATATAGCTTATCAAACACATATAAATATAGCTTTTCAAATATGTGTTCATATATGACTAATAGATACATATATAGCTTATCAAATGTATATATATATATATATATACACATACTGTATATATACCTTATCAAATATATAGATGGACTATATATAACTTAAAATATATACATATATAGCTTATCAGAGATATATACAAATATAAAATTATTATATTTATATTATCGATAATGTACTACATGTGATTATATTGTTGTTTTATATATGTATACATATATACATAATTTATCAAATATATATGTGTGTGTATCTGTATATATTGTATTTTTAAAATTGTATAAACTATCACCAACACAAATTCCTCTATTGAAAGGAGGTCATATATAAGAAAACCTTCAGAATGTCACTTGAATGATTAATATGCTATCAAAAGTCTGAACAGAAACAATCCTCTAAAATGGGATTTAAACCAATAATTACACTTTGAGGATTGTTAGGTTCTTACTAAGTGCTAAGTCAGTACTTGACAATTCTCTAGTTCACACCTTTGGTTCTGGCCTTTAAGGGGAATTTACCCTTTGAACTTCTGAAAAGGAGTTTACACAACCTTTAATAGGAGCAAGTTCATTGGTTGAAGTAATTTTCCCACAAGCCCTTGAGTTTTCACATGCCCATTCTCTGGGAGGTTAAAAGAAGATAACATTGAGCAAGGACTGAGTCTATTCTAGGACAGAGTTGGGACGGCTCTCTGGAGGAAGAAGAGTCTAGTCTGGGATTGAGTTGAAACAGCAGATCTCCTCCCAGAGAGCGATTGGCATTTTCTGGAGCAACAGAACATTACAAATTGGCACCCACAACGTGGGGCAAGGACTTTTGCTTATCCTGACAAGGACTTATTCTGAGCCCTTCAGAGGAGCTAGCCTGGACCTTCACATTTTGGCGCCTGAACAGGCCTCAGGCACAGTAGGTTTGACCATTTCACCTTCTAAGAGTGCTTACAAAACAGTGTCCATCCAAACACTGATGTGGGAAACTGGAGAACGTGTAGCTAATATCCCAGTCACCAACACAGGTAGACAACGTGTAATTTATGAACCAGGAGATGTAGTAGCATCAGGCTTATTGTTACATACTCCTAATAAGCAATCTGGTGAAAGTCGCCCAGATTCTGACTACAATGAACAAAATCCAGGAATGTATTGGACAGCAGCTGTGACAGCTGACCGACTTATGCTTATTAGTTATATAAAGGGAATACCATTTGAAGGATTGGTAGAACGGGTGCAGATTGTACAGTTATTAGAGGTGCCAATTGGCCCAGTCACTGGCCAAAGATTAAAGCAGACACCTACATGTCTGGGGTAGGAGGATCATTAGCAGCAGAAGTTAGTGCTATGCCTTTGAGATGGATATTTGAAGGTGAAACAGGAGTTTTTACTCCTTTTGTGGTTGAAAAAATCAATCTATGGGGAAGAGACATTTTACAGCAGATGGGATTATAAATAAGCACTTTGGCTTTTTAGACAGGGCTGCTGTTGAAGGCCTACCTGCACTTTCACTGGTTCCTATTCAGTGGAAGATTGATTCACCAGTGTGGGTAGAACAGTGGCTCTTTAAGAAGTGATAAAATTCAGGCCTTATTAGACATAGTGCAAGAACAACTTGACCAAGGACACTTGCAGCCTTCTCTAAGTCTTTGGAATTCCCCATGATTTGCGGTGAAAAAGAAATCTGGAAAATGGAGAATGTTAACTGATCTAAGAAGAGTAAATGAACAGATGGAAACTATGGGAACTCTTCAGCCTGGACTTCCATCTCCTACTCAGTTGTCAAGGGAATGGCCTCTTTGGGTTATAGACATTAAGGATTGTTTCTATTCTATCCCTCTAGATAAGGGGATATGAAAAGATTTGCTTTTTCAGTGCCTAGTTTAATTTGGCTGAGCCTTATAAAAGATATGAATGGACAGTTTTGCCACAGGGTATGAAAAACAGCCCTACTATGTGCCAAATGTATGTTTCTGCTGCTCTTGCTTCCGTAAGAAAAGCATTTCCAAAGGTAATACTGTTACATTATATGGATGATATTTTGGGATGTGCACTTGAGGAACAAATGTTACAAGCATGTCTACAAAAGACCATGAAAACACTAAAGTACTGCAAACTGCATATAGCTACAGAAAAAATTCAAAGACATGCTCCTTTTCAATATTTAGGATATGAAGTATATCCTAAGACACTCACAGTACAAAAGCTTTCTTTAACAAGAAAGAAGTTGAACACCTTAAATGATTTCCAAAAATTAATAGGAGATATCCAATGGATGCATCCAGTGTTAGGCTTAACTACCAATCAACTGCAACATCTATGTGACATTTTAAGTGCTTTAAATTCACCACGCCAGCTTACAAAAGAAGCACAAGAGGCTCTGAGAAAAGTTGAACTGACTTTATCCAGTGTGGTTGAAAGAGTCATTCAAAAACCTTTGGAAATATCAGTTTTTTGCTATAAAAGAGGCACCCACAACAGTCCTTCATCAAGGAGACAGTATGATTGAGTGGATGAACCTTCCAGCACAACCAGAACAAAGCCTTACTCCTTACCCAGTGCTTGTGGCTAGAATTTTATTAAAGGCTATTAAGAGAGTAGTACAATTATCTGGGATAAGTCTTGGAAAATATATACATTCTATACTAACACAAATTAATGTATGCTGTGAGACCATCCCAAAATGGCAAATTTTATTGGCCACAGTTCCAAATTTTGCACATGGGTCTCCATTAAAGATAACTCGGCTACTACATAATTGGCGATGGATTTTTGAAGAAAAGGTTTCTAAGGTTCCTCTTAAAGGACCAACAATCTTTACAGACTCCTCCAAGAAAATATTTGTGCTGTATACTCTCATGATTTAACCATAAAGAGAGTAGTCAGGACTCCTTTTCAGTCCACTCAACAGAATGAATTATTTGCTATCATGCTAGCTCTTACATATTACCCAGGAGATGTAAATATAATTACTGATTCAGCCTATTCAGTAGGTGTAGTACAAAGAATTGCCACAGCCCAAATAAAATTTTCAGCCTCTAATATGTATCAGCTTTTTAAGGAACTTCAAGAGCAAGTGAGAAAGCATCCAGGCAAGATTTATATCTTGCATGTCCACTCACATAGTGGACTTCCAGGTCCTATTTTTGATGGAAATTCAAAGGCAGATAGCCTTTTAACTATGTTATCCAGTACTCCTTTATTTAAGGAAGCACAGGAATCTCATTCTAAATATCCTCAGGCTGCTTGAGCTTTACATTTACAATTTGGAATAACAAAAGAGGAAGCTAGGAGCATAGTAAAAAGCTGTACAGCTTGCCTTCCTTTCCATGCTCCTACACTCCCTTCAGAGAAGAATCCTTGTGGTTTGAGACCCAATGAAATCTGGCAAATGGATGTGACCCATTATAAATCTTTTGGTTGTCTGTGTTTTATCCATGTGGTGGTAGATACCTTTTCAGAATTCACTTTTGCAGTGCCAACAGCAAAAGAGACAGTCCGAGTAGTCACTGAATTCCTTATCCAAGTATTTGCAATTATGGGTGTGCCACAAAAAATAAAAACAGATAATGGACCTGCATATTCTTCTAAACATTTTGCACATTTTTTTGTACGTAGTATAAGATTTTACACACCACTGGCATACATTTTAATCCACAAGGTCAGGCAATAGTAGAGAGAAGAAACAGAAACATTAAGACACTCCTCCAAAAACAAAAGAAAGGGGGAGCTACAGGTAACCCTAGAGAACTTCTAAATTTAGTTCTCTATATCATTAATTTTTTAATTTTTGACAAAGATGCACTGGCTCTGGCAGACAGGTTTTATAACCCACCAGAAGGGCAGTGGCCAGTGTGAGCAGCTCCACTGTCCTTAGATAATCACCAGATGATGTGGAGAGACCCATAAAGTGGTGAATGGAAGGGACCAGATAGATTAACTGCTTGGGGGAGAGGGTTTGCTTGTATTTCTTCAGATGGAGAAGGAATCAGATGGATGCCAACGAGCCGTATTTGCCTTGTCCATCAGAGAGAGACAGAAAAAGAGAAAAAAACTCAAAACAAAGGAGAAGATCTAAGAAACATCTGATACTGAAAGAGCATGGCTAATAAGAAGACTGTTAAAGAACTTTAAAACCAGCAGGAATCATTGGATTCCCTAACACAAGATGAGACTAATAGACAATGGACTTATGGACATATATAAATCCTCAATTTATGATTATTTGATCATGTTATTTGTTATATCACTTCTAGCATGTGTTATGTTACTATGTGTTTTTTATATAATTTATGTAATTATGTGTAATACCTCCCATATTGATGGATTTATGTTTCAAGGTCATGACTACCCTATGTTCTAAATCAAAAGAAAAGGGGAGATGTTAGGTTCTTACTAAGTGCTAAGTTGGTTCTTAACAATTCTCTAGTTCACACCTTTGGTTCCGGCCTTTAAGGGGAGTTTACCCCTTTGAACTTCTGGAAGGAGTTTACATATGAAAAGGAGTTTACACAACCTTTAATAGGAGCAAGTTCATTGGTTGAAGTAATTTTCCCACAAGCCCTTGAGTTCTCACACGCCCATTCTCTGGGAGGATAAAAGAAGACAACATTGAGCAAGGGATAGAGTCTGCTCTAGGACAGAGTTGGGACAGCTCTCTGGAGGAAGAAGAGTCTAGTCTGAGATTGAGTTGAAACAGCAGATCTCCTCCCAGAGAGCGATTGGCAGTTTCTGGAGACAATAGAACATTACAAATTGGAGCCCACAACGTGGGGCAAGGACTTTTGCTATTCCTGACAGGACTTATTCTGAGCCCTTCAGAGGAGTGAGCCTGGACCTTCACAGAGGATGATATGAAAATATTATTCTTGTGTAAATATCTATAAGTCTCTGCTAGCTGCACATGTATCTTTAAGAATTCCTGGGGAGCTTTTTCCTGGCTCAAAACAGATAATCCCATAAATGGGCACAGAAATCCTATATTCTGGCCATTGCAGTTATATCCTGCCTGTCCCTAGCTCTAGGCTATACTTTATTACTTCCTGCTTCTCCTGATGATCCAGCAATTATTTTTGAAAACAAATCCTTTTAACTTCAGTAAGATTGCTTCTACAGTCACATTATGTTTGTATGAAAGTCTAAATTTGGAGAACAGAAAAAATAAGAAGTTGGAGTAGGATCTAGAGATTTATCCATATAAAAAATAATCAGTGGCAAGATTCTTTAAATTACCTGAATTACTTAGAACACATTGAATATTTCTTTAAATAGGTCATTACTCCATTGTCAGAAAAATTGTTGCCAAGAAAATTTTGAGCTTAATTCAGCCTATCAAGCACTTAATTCTTGGCATGGTACCAAACTTCTATAATCCTGACTATGGGGGAAGCTGAGAAATTCCAAACTTGTGGGTTAAACCAACTGAGGTCTGCATCAAGTTCATCATTAATATGATAAGCTCTGGGAAGAAAGGAGGGTAATTGCTTCTAAAGGTGATATGGTCCAGGTTGAAGCTAGAGCAGATCATTTTTTCTATTCAGATCAGTAATAAGATAGAGACTGTATTAAACTTTTAGTTTGGGGAGATGGAGAGACCCAGTCTTTTAAAAAGTCAAGTACTTAATAAACATCTCCTATGTGCCAGGCACTATGTGATAAAGGCAAATTGAACCACTTCCATTTGAATTGTATTAGTACAATTCTGGAGATCACCTGGCAAAATAAGGTACCAGACCTTGAAGCTCTTTCTCAAGCTAAACTGCTAAGCATTCACTTTTTACTGAGGAGAGCTCCAGTCCAATGGGCTGGACATGCTGTTTTGATTTTTTGCCTTAAGTCCTGTTGCCTGTCTCTCCATTACACTTATCAGATGCTCAAACTTGGCCCCTCTTCCTTCTCTAGATAGAATTCCAGTTCTGATGCAGGATCTATACATTTTCTGTCTTCACTTAGGATCATAAATTTATATTTGTGAGGTCATTTAGCAAAGTTCTAGCCTTTAATTTTGCAAAGAATTGAAATTCAGATAATTTAGGTGATTTAAGGGTCATAGGGTAGTGAGTATTTGCTATGGAATTTGAACTCAGATCTTTATTACAATTCCAAAGTGCGCTCTCTCTCTCTCTCTCTCTCTCTCTCTCTCTCTCTCTCTCTCTCTCTCTCTCTCTCTCTCTCTCTCTCTTTCTCTCTCTGTCTCTCTCTCTCTCTCTTTCTCTGTCTCTCTCTCTGTCTCTTTCTGTCTCTCTCTTTCTCTCTCTCTTTCTCTCTCTGTCTCTTTCTTTTTCTCCTTCTCTTTCTTTCTCTCTCTTTGTATCTTTCTCTGTTTCTGTTTCTCTTTCTCTCTGCCTCTCTCTCTCTCTCTTTCTCTCTCTCTCCCTCTCTATTTCTGTGTAGGTATATAACATATAACACACCCACATATATATATACATATACATATACATATACATATACATATACATATACATATACATATAAATAAATATATACATATAAATATATATGTATATACATAGGCATATACATACATATATCCTTATATTTACTCTTATATGTGCCTTGATCATTCACTGGCAGCATAGTTGGTACTTAGCTCATGCTTATTTGCACCACTGATGCATGACATTTTTTATGTCCAGTTGCAAACCCATGTCATCTAGTCCATATATCTTCATCTTTCCTATAAAAATATTGGGAAGTACTCATAGTGATAGAACAGGAAAAGTACTAATTCTGAAATCAAAATATCAGGTTCAAATCCTACTTTTGATGTTTACTACCTGTGTGATCTTGGACAAAGAATAACTTGAATAGGTATTGTTTCTTCATTTATAGAAAGAAAGGGTTGACACATCAAGACTTAAGAAGTATTAAGTTTAAGAAACTTTTTTTCACTCAATTCTTTTTGCTCAAGAATTTTTGTGTGATGCTGAGCATATAGGTATATAAAATGGGTATACAAATCAAACATTTACTTATGTCACAGTTTCATGACCTCCACAGTCCTTTACATGACCCCATTTGAGATTGAAAACCACAATTTAAGAAGCTGGAACCTAAATCACTTCTAGAATACTTTCAGCTCAAAGTCCTGATATTTTGTCAGTTACTTTGAAGAAATCTGGATATACTCTTACATTATAGGTCTTTAAAAGCAATGAACATTTTGTTTTTCTTTATTCCCTAAGTGGAAAACATATCTGCTGATATTACCCCCAAAACATGTGCTTTGATGGATCTGGGCTCCCACTAATTAGGTATTCTTTCTTCTGTACAAAATGAAACTTATTTGGGTCTTACCTGTGTCCTTCCTTAAGCTATCCAAAAGTATAATAGAACATTCCTATGCCATAAGAAATGATGAATATTGATGAAAACGTAACAAATATAGAAAAGCATGGAAATTCTTACAAGAACTGATTCAAAGTGAAGTAAACATAGTCAAGCAAAAAAATAAATAAATAAAATAAAATTGAATGTTATAAAATTAGAAAAAAATAACCACAGCCCCAAAGAACAAAAGGAGAACACTGTACATATTGTCAGATTTTTTTTAGATGTATTGATTTATTTGCTGATTTCTTCCTCCTTTTTTTTTCCCCTTTAAAAATAGTCTTTGTTATATGTGACAGCTTTCTGGGGGTGGGAGTGAGGATGGGGGTTGAAAGAAGGACAATCAGGTCATAAAAAAATAAAATATAACAATACAATTTTATTTTTTTAATTTTTCACACAATTTCTACTCAATATGCTCAAAACCTCCCTCTAGAACTCTTGATGTCATGTGATTACCAATGGAGCCACTGGTCCATCCAGCAGCGATTCCTTTCTCTTGCCACAAAGTCGACATTAAATGATTATGAAATTGAATTGTATCAAATCTTTCCATCTAATAAAAGTCTTTCCCACAAAAACCTCATTATCCAGGAAATCAAAGAGGCAGAACACAGGACTAAGAGTGAGATAATCATTGACTCTTACTTCTGATTTTTTTTTCTTTGTTGTTATCCAGCCATTGTGCTTCTCTCCTGAATTTCATTCCTTCCAAAACCATGATATAGCTCAGGTCTTTCATACTCCCAGGGACACTGGGATGATTCTCCTGATCATATTCATAAACCACTTTGCTCTTTTCACAACAAAAGGATTTTATAAATATAGAGTATTGTTGTTGTTCCCCTTACTGTGCAGAACTGGCTGTGTGATAAGTAATATGTCCCAAAGGGATTATGCATGGCCTTTCTTCTATTCAAGGAGAAAGAAATGATGGGTGGGCATGAATGTATGAAAAGAGCCCCATCAGTAAACAGCCACTTGAAAATACTGACCTTAGCAATGATCTAATTATAATTTGCTACATTTTTCAATTTGGAACTAAGCAGTTCTACAAAAACTCATTTAAAAAACTGACAAGCTCTCTTTTTGCAAGTATGCAGATTCCAATAATACAATGGGATTATATTTGGAGAATAGTTGCACTCTTTTTTTTTTTTTTTAATTTGCTTTAACTTCAGGATGACTGGGATCCACGGAACATTTTTGACATTGTCTTTTGCATGCATGAGAACTCCAGCTTTAAGCATTAACCCTGACAGAACCCAAGGGTTTAGAAATAAGACCAACCATACCCTCTCACCATCCAACTCTGTATGGGTATTTGTCTCTATATATATATATCTCTCTCTGTCTCTGTCTCTTTCTCTCTTACTCTGTTTATGTCTCTCTGTCTTTATCTGGCTCTGTCTCTCTGTCTTGCTGTCTGTGTGTGTCTCTTTTATCTGTCTCTTCTGTGTGTGTGTGTGTGTGTGTGTGTGTGTGTGTGTGTCTCTGTCTCTCTGTCTTTGGGTGTGTGTGTCTCTGTCATTGTGTCTGTCTTTCTCTCTGTCTCTCTGAATCTGTCTTTGTCTCTGTCTCTCTCCCTATCTTTCTTCTTCACTTTCTTCTGACACCCTGAGCTTTTATATAAAGCAGCATAAAAGATACACCAAAGAAAAAAGAGTTTCATAAATGAAAAATAAATGAGCTTTAAATAACCCTTTTGACAAATAATGTGATTTCAAAGTGATCTTCATCTTTAAAACCAAAGTATTAATTAAATAAAAGTAATGGCATCTCCACAAAGGCAGCAATCAGTTTGAATGACAACACTAGTGCACCCTGGGAGTAATAGTCACAAAGCGTCCATCATATTAATATACAGCATGTGAGATGGATGCATCACAAAGCTTTTTCCTGATTTTGTTTATGTGGCACATGGCTTAAAAGGTTATAACATTGACAGGTGCTAAAGTGTTATGGGAAAGGATATGTTATTTTTATGATTCCCAGATTAGCCCTTTTTATCTGGATCCAAAAAGTAAGTGGCATTTTTATTGTCAGGTAGTGAATGGTATCCCTCTAGGAAAGGAGAAGGAGAGCAAAGAGGGGTAAGGAATGGGAGAGAGGAGGGAAGAGGAAGAAATCAAGAGCAGTTGATTAATAAGTTTTTGGGAAAATATCTGCTCCTGGGACATTTTCTACTAGGCACGTGACCTAAATTCTTTACACTCCAATGAATCTAAGCATTCACCTGCCTACCTTCTAGACAACCAGGCACAGAGAAATGTCCCTTAATTAAGCTTTCATAAACCTTCTTTTTACAAACTTAATAGATGATAAGGTTGTGTCAGTGCACCAAACTGCTCACTTAAACATCTAGTGAGCAATGACAAAAAATGCATTTGAGAGCAGGCTATGATATCAATTGGTAATATTTATATACATGTACAGAATGATTACTCAGAGCAAAAGCTGTTCCAGGACCAAAGGCAACATAGGTATGATTTCGGCAATTCTTTATTATGCTTGCAGTCATTCGTTGTAAATAAGCACATCTATCCTTATGGATATGCTTAGAGACTTGGGCATTGGATCCTTTCTATTAACCTAACTGTGAAAAGCTGTAACTGTTTATTTTCTACTTTCATAACCCTAAGCAAGTGTCACAGTGGAAATGGTTGCTTAGACTACTGTCTATCTACCCAGATTATTTATACCTTCGGAATCTAATACTTAGCGTGCAATAAGAAAATTGGATTTACATACATATATTGTATCTAGGTTATACTATAACACATGTAAAATATATGGGATTGCCTGTCATCTAGGGGAGGAAGTAGAGGGAGGGAGGGGAAAATTTGGAAAAATGAACACAAGGGATAATGTTATAAAAAAAATTACTCATGCATTTATACTGTCAAAAAAAATTATAATTATAAAATTAAAAAAATAAATAAGATAGAATGAGAATTAGAAAAAAAAAAAAAAAGAAATGGTTGTTTAGATGGTCAATTATACAGATGTTTAAATGAGAGCTCTAAGGAAATTCATCTTCCTTAGGAAAGTTCTTGGGTTATTCTTTGTCCTCCGAGGAATTATCAGGGGTAGGCATTGATCCTTAGGTTTGAAAAATCTCAGGAAACTTTCACTTTATGCCAGAAACACAAATGAAGATAGATTTGTGATTAAAAGAGACCTTTGGGAATGTGGGAAAACTGGGACACTGATGCATTATTGGTGGAATTGTGAATGCATCTAGCCATTCTGGAAAATGATTTGGAACTATGCTCAAAAAGTTATCAAACTGTGCATACCCTTTGATCCAGCAGCGTTACTAGCGGGCTTAGATCCCAAAGAGATTTTAAAGAAGGGAAAGGGGCCTGTATGTGCAAGAACGTTTGTGGCAGCCCTCTTTGTAATGGCCAGAAACTGGAAACTGAGTAGATGCCCATCAATTGGAGATTGGCTGAATAAATTGTGATATATGAATATTATGGAATATTATTGTTCTGTAAGAAATAACCAACAGGATGATTTCAGAAAGGCCTTTAGAGACTTACATGAACTGATGCTGAGTGAAATGAGCAGAACCAGAAGATCATTATATACTTCAACAATAATACTATATGATGATCAATTCTGATGGACGAGGCCCTCTTCAACAATGAGATGAACCAAATCAGTTCCAATAGAGCAGTAATGAATTGAACCAGCTACACCCAACTAAAGAACTCTGGGAGATGACTATGAACCACTACATAGAATTCCCAATCCCTCTATTTTTGTCCACCTTCATTTCTGATTTCCTTCACAGGCTAATTTTACACTATTTCAAAGTCCGATTATTTTTGTACAGCAAAATGACTATGGACACGTATACATATATTGTATTTAAATTATACTTTAGCATATTTAACATGTATTGGTCAATCTTCCGTCTGGGGGAAGGGGTGGGGGGAAGGAGAGGAAAAGATGGAACAAAAAGTTTTCCAATTGTCAATGCTGAAAAATTACCCATGCATATATCTTGAAAAGAAAAAACTATAATTAAAAATATATATTGCATTTAAAAAAACAATAAAAGAGATCTTTTGCAGTGTTTAGTCCAACCTCTTCAAGTTACAAGTGAAGAAACTAGATCCAAAGAATCCAGGTAGTCAACAATGGAACCAGAATTTGATTGCAGATACCAAATAGAATGGTCTTTTTTTGTTGCATTTTGATGACTTGCCTTGAATTTTGTACAAACAAAATGTAGGTACAAAAAGAGGAATATAACAAAGGGTCAATTACCTTTTCACTACACTACATTGTTCACTCAGAGAAGATAGTAGTTTTCTTTCTTGCTTATGTTAACTCAATAAATAGTCACCTTAGTATCCCCTTGGCATAGACACTAACAAACACTGACTAATCATCCTATCAAGAAATATTTATTAAGTGCTTACTATGTGCTAAACATTGAGGATATGAAAAAGAAGAAAAAACAATGTCTGCCCTCAAGAGGCTTACAGTCTAATAACTACTCATCTCTTTTTCCTTTGACCAATGTTAGATGTATTGATACCATCTATGAATCCTTACTATTCTTTGCTGCACAAGAAAGCAGATTCTAATAGATTCCTCCTCTCCTCTCCATGTACTTTGCAATTCAATGACTCTGATCTCCTCAATATTTCTCGGACAAGATAATCCATCTTCAGATACTAGGAATTATTACTAAATGTCTCATAATCCTCACATACTTACCCTCCTCAATGTTAGCTGCTATCTTCCAATACCAACAAAATCCAACCTTCTATAAGAAGTTTATCCTAATCTCTTTTAATTCTAGAGCCTTCCCTTTGTTGATTATTTCAAATTTTTCCTAAATCTAATTGATTGTACTAAAAGTTTATGTGTTGTTTTCCTATTAAACTCTGAGTTCCTTGAGAATAATTGCTATCCTTTTTATAGTGGCAATAAACTGGAAACTGAGTGGATGTCAATCAATTGGAGTACGGCTGAATAAGCTATGGTATATGAATGTAATGGAATATTATTGTTCTATAAGAAACAATCAACAGGATGATTTCATAAAGGGTTGAAAACACCTACATGAACTGATGCTAAGTGAAGTGAGTAAAATCAAGAGAACATTGTACACAAAATCAACAACATTATATGATGATCAACTCTAATGGATTTGGCTCTTTTCAAGAACGAGGTGATTCAGGCTAATTCCAATAGACTTGTGATGGAGAGAGCCATCTGCACCCAGACACAGGTTTGTGGGGACTGAGTGTAGATCACAACATGGTATTTTCACCATTTTTGTTGTTTGTTTGCTTTTTCTTCTCTTTCTCGTTTTGTTTTTCCTTTTTAATCTGATAGATTTGTGCAGCATAATAAATGTGAAAATATGTATAGTAGAATTGCACATGTTTAACATATGTTAGATTACTTACTATCTAAGGGAAGAGGTGAGGAAGGGAAGGGAAAAATTTGGAACACAAGGTTTTGCAGAAGTGAATTTGAAAACTATCTTTGCATGCATTTTAAAAATAAAAGCTCTGGGGCAGAGCCAAGATGGCGGAGAAGATACACTCGATTTTGTGAGCTCCCTTCTTCCCTCATTACCAATTAGTTAAATCAGCCTCAAAAATAACACTGGACTGATAGAAACCATAAGGACTGGAAGCACAACTTACCAGCTGAAGAGAATCTGGAGTTTCAACAGAAAAGGTCCATTCCCAGAAGAGGAAAAAAAAAAGGCCAGCACAGACAGGGTTAGGTGCTAGCACACTGCACCAACAGTGCTGGGGAGAGCTCTGGGATCAGAGAAGCCACTGAGATAGAAGAATCTGGCACAGGCTGTTAGCTCTTCTCTGCTTATAAAACAGCAGTTCAGAAGAGAAATCAAGCCACTTTAAAATATAAAGCCAGATACTAGAACCACCCCAATCTGGAAGTGACCTAACAGATCTCGGCACTGTGGGTGTGGCCGACTTCAGCTGTCCGGGCTTTCATCTGGGGGTAGTTAAGAGATTGAAAAGCAGAGGACATGGCCCAAGGCAACACATAGTGCCTTGCTCAGCTGGAGGATATGGAACTCAGCCCCGGAAGTCCAAGGGAAGTGGAACCTTTGAAATAGGGACCGCGGTTTCTGGGCAGACACTTCCAGTTTGAGCGCAGGGGCTTTTCACATCAGCTGCTGACATCCACGCCCCACCGGGACGCATAGGCTGGGCTTTGTGTCGCCTTTACTGTTCGGTCTTAAACCTCAGGGAAGTCGCTAGGACACACAGTGCCCTCACAGCACAGCCCTGCTAATCACCTCTGAGGCACTTCCAGGGAGGGGGAGGGGAACTCTCTCCCAGAGTTCTCTCTTAGCTCAGGTGCAAGAGATGCTGCATCCATCCGGTCTGGGAGGAAGCTGGTAAATAAATAAATAAATAAACTTCTTACCCCAGGGACAGACCCCAAAAGATTTTTTAAATATGAGTAAAAAGCCAAGAAGAACGATCGATTCTTTCTACACAGAAAAAGAGCGGGTATCCAACCCTGAGGAAGTTAACAGCAGAGAGTCAGCAGATAACACCCTAAAGGGGAATGATACCTGCCCCCCATCACATAACTCTCTCCTAGAAGAGACTATTAAAAAATTAATAGAATTTGAAGAAAAATGGGGAAAGGAAAGGGAAGCTATGATAGAGAATAACAATGTTCTGAAATTGGAGTTGGAAAAAATAAAGAATTCACAGGAGATGCAGGGAAACAAAATTTGTGAATTAGAAAAGGTTAAAAAGCACAGGAAAGTAGGATTTCTGAATTGGAAAAGATTAAAAAAAGTCTCAAGAAAATAGGATTTCTGAATTGGAAAAAGAAAATAATTCTCTAAAAAAAATTAGGGAAATGGAAAAAAATTCAATAGAGCAAAATAATTCATTTAAAAACGCAATTAGGGATTTACAAAAAGAACTAAAAACGGTGAATGAAGAAAATAACTCCTTAAAATTCAGGAGGAACAAATAGAAATGAATGATTCATTGAGAACCCAAGAATCAGTCAAACAAAACAAAACCAAAAAAAAAAAAAAAAAAAAAAAAATGAAAAGCTGGAGAATAATGTCAAATGCTTATTGGGAAAATCTATAGACCTGGAAAATAGATCTAGGAGAGATAATCTGAGGATTATTGGACTTCCCGAAAACTATGACCAAAAAAAGAGCCTAGATTCAATTTTACAGGAAACCATCAAAGAGAACTGTCCAGAGATAATAGAAACAGAAGGGAAAATAGACCTTGAAAGAATTCATCATACTCCTTTTGAAATAGACCCTAAAAAAAGAACACCATGGAATATTGTGGCTAAGCTGCAGAATTACCACACAAAGGAGAAAATCTTGCAAGCAGCTAGAAAAAAACAATTTAAATACCAAGGTGCCACAATAAGCTTCACACAAGATCTGGCTGCCTCCACATTAAAAGATCGAAGGGCCTGGAACCTGATATTCTGAAAGGCAAAAGATCAAAGATTGCAACCAAGAATAAACTACCCAGCTAAGTTTAGCACTTTCTTCCATGGAAGAAGATGGTCATTCAATGAAATAGAGGAATTCCATATGTTTCTAAGAAAAAAACTAGACTTATACAAAAAATTTGATCTACATTCACAAGACTGAAGAGAAACAGAGAAAGGTACACAGAACCCTTGAGAACTGTATCTCTGTTGCGGATATCTAGAAAGTATGCATGGATAATTTGATTTTACTGATATAAAAAAGGGGGGTGTAGTAAAGGGAAGGGGGTAGTATCAGAAAAAGGGGAAGGAGTGATAAAAAGAGGGAAACTACATCCCAGGAAGAGGCATAGAAAATATACCATATCTGAGGGAATTTAGAGAGGGGGAGAAACATTGTGTGAATCTTACTCTCATCAGAAGAGGCTCAAAGAGTAAATAATTGTCATATTTGTTTTTCAGAGAATTCTCTCTCACCTCATTAAAAGGGGGGAGAGGAAAAGGGAAAAGGAAAAGGGGAATAAGGGAAAGGACTTGGAGGGAGAGGAGAGGGATACTAAAAAAATGGAGGGCTACGCATCATAAGTGGGGTCTATAAATTAAATATCGGGGAAGGGGTTCAGAGGGGTCAAGGAAAAAGCATAATCTGGGGATAATATGATGGCAGGAAATACAGAATTAGTAATTTTAAATGTAAATGTGAATGGGATGAACGTTCCCATCAAACGGAGACGAATAGGAGACTGGATCAAAAATCAGAACCCTACAATATGTTGTTTACAGGAAACACACTTAAAGCAGGAGATACATACAGTGCTCTTGGATAGGCCGAGCGAATATAATAAAGATGACAATACTCCCCAAACTAATCTATTTATTTAGTGCTATACCAATCAGACTCCCAAGAAACTATTTCAATGACCTAGAAAAAATAACAACAAAATTCATATGGAACAATAAAAGGTCGAGAACTGCAAAGGAACTAATGAAAAAACAACTCAGAGGAAGGTGGTCTAAGTGTACCTGATTTAAAGTTATATTATATAGCAGCAGTCACCAAAACCATTTGGTATTGGCTAAGAAATAGACTGGTAGATCAGTGGAACAGATTAGATACAAAGGACAAAAAAGGGTACATCTATAGCAATCTAATCTTTGACAAACCCAAAGATACCAACATTAGGGATAAAAATTCATTATGTGGAAAAAACTGTTGGGAAAACTGGAAATTAGTATGGCAGAAATTAGATATGGATCCACACTTAACACCATACACCAAGATAAGATTAAAATGTGTCCATGACTTAGGCATAAAGAATGAGATAATAAATAGATTAGCGAAACAGAAAATAGTCTACCTCTCAGACCTATGGAGGAGGAAGGAATTAATGACCAGAGGAGAACTAGAGATCATTATTGATCACAAAATAGAAGATTTTGATTACATCAAACTAAAAAGTTTCTGTACAAACAATACTAATGCAAACAAGATTAGAAGGGAAGTAACAAATTATGAAAATATTTTTAAAGTTAAAGGTTCTGACAAAGGTCTCATTTCCAAAATATATAGAGAACTGACTCTAATTTATAAGAAATCAAACCATGCTCCAATTGATAAATGGTCAAAGGATATGAACAGACAATTCTCAGATGATGAAATTGAAACTATATCCACTCATATGAAAGAGTGTTCCAACTCACTACTGATCAGAGAAATGAAAATTAAGACAACTCTGAGATACCACTACACACCTGTCAGATTGGCTAAGATGACAGGAACAAATAATGATGAATGTTGGAGGGGATGTGGGAAAACTGGGACACTAATACATTGTTGGTGGAGTTGTGAAAGAATCCAGCCATTCTGGAGAGCAATTTGGAACTATGCCCTAAAAGTTATCAAACTGTGCATACCCTTTGACCCAGCATTGCTGCTATTGGGATTATATCCCAAAGAAATACTAAAGAGTGGAAAGGGACCTGTATGTGCCAAAATGTTTGTGGCAGCCCTTTTTGTAGTAGCTAGAAACTGGAAGATGAATGGATGTCCATCAATTGGAGAATGGTTGGGTAAATTATGGTATATGAAGGTTATGGAATATTATTGCTCTGTAAGAAATGACCAGCAGGAGGAATACAGAAAGGCTTGGAGAGACTTACGTCAACTGATGCTGAGTGAAATGAATAGAACCAGAAGATCGCTGTACACTTCAATGCTGTATGAAGAGGTTTTCTGATGGAAGTGGAAATCTTCAACATAAAGAAGATCCAACTCACTTCCAGTTGATCAATGATGGACAGAAACAACTACACCCAGAGAAGGAACACTGGGAAGTGAATGTAAATTGGTAGCACTACTGTCTATCTACCCAGGTTACTTATACCTTTAGAATCTAATACTTAATGTGCAACAAGAAAATGGTATTTACACACATATATTGTATGTAGGTTATATTGTAACATATGTAAAATGTATGGGATTGCCTGCCATCAAGGGGAGGGAGTAATGGGAGGGGGGGAATAATTTGGAAAAATGAATACAAGGGATAATATTATAAAAAAATTACTCATGCATATATACTGTGGAAAAAATTCTAAATTAAAAAAAAAGCTCTTTTTTAAAAAGAGAAAAAGAATAAGGGCTATCTTTTGCCTTTTTTTGTATCTTCAGGGCTTAGCACAATACCTGACAGGGTATATTTAGCAAAAAATTTAATGACTGACTTAAAGGCTGAGTGAGTTCCCCCATAGATAGTCCAGTTCCCCTTTATAAGAAAGACATCATTCTGCTCCCAAATGTTCTGGGATCCTTACTTTTCTGACACATTCTTCTGATACTAGTTTAGGAATTCCTATTGCTTCTTCTTATCCTTTTGATTCATTGTTTCCTCCTTAAATGATTTTATCATTTGCTTCTATCTTTATGATAATATGATAAATAGAGAAACACTCTTTCAGTCGAATATAAATTTCCTACTATCAAAGAATATTCCAGTGTTGTATTTGATTTTCTGACCTAGCACATTGCTTTGCCAAGAGTATGAGCTTTATACATGTTATTAAATTGAATTCTAGTTCTTTCTTCCTTTCTTTTACTATGGAGACAAAGACTAGTTTGCACAAACAGGACTGTCACTACATGCTAGGAAAAATCCAAGTCCAACAAAACACCACTTACCTTCCAAATTGAAGCATTGTCCTCAGTCTTTTGCCTTTTGGCGGGGGGGATTTTCTTACAATTTCCTTATATTACAAGCTCTTTTCTTTATCCTGAATGCTTAGCTCCGGGGTTTATATTTAATTGTCATTCAGCACATTAATGAACAAACATTTCATAAGCAAAAATCC
Organism: Sminthopsis crassicaudata; assembly: GCF_048593235.1. Taxonomy (NCBI): domain Eukaryota; kingdom Metazoa; phylum Chordata; class Mammalia; order Dasyuromorphia; family Dasyuridae; genus Sminthopsis; species Sminthopsis crassicaudata. Next base: position 265,194,049 of record NC_133621.1, read on the forward strand.
GTTATTGGATATTCCATATTAATTATGGAATTAAATTCAATAATTCAACTTGAGTCTCTTCATCCATTGATCTCTGGATGCCATCTTTTACTTTTCTGGTTGTGTCTCATGTATTGTTATTGATTACTCTCTTGGTCTAGTGCAATGAGTAGAGCACTGGACTTGAAATCAGGAACACCTACATTCAAATATGGTTTGAAATACTTTCTAACTGTGTGATCTTGAAAAGTCACTGAACCTCTGATGATAGCAATTTCCTCATCTGTAAAATGGGATTAATAATGGCACCTATCTGGTTAAATCATTTCACCTCTATCTGCCTCATTTTTTTTATTTGTAAAATAGGAACAATTATAAGATTATTGTTAGAATCAAATGACATAATATTATAAAGCATTTAGAATATTGCCTAGCACATAGTGTTTAACAAATGTTTGTTTACTTTGCCCCTTCTTATTACTCATTTTTCTAAGAAATTAGTCTGTTAAGAGCAAGAAAAATATTTCTCTTTATTTCCTCCTGCTTTGAAGCACTTATCATAATAATTCATTTTTTGTTTGTTTGTTTGTTCTGAAAAACTGTGATTTCACCATCATGAGCACTCTGTCTTCTGAAGCACATCATAACATCCCTCTGGGTTCCCCAAAACATAACTTCTTTCTTCTTTCTCTTAAGCACATATTTTAGAAGAATCAATGATATAAAAGGAGCTCTTATGCATCAAAGTCAAGGCACCCTGAGGGAGAGACCGAAGGTAACATATACAACCAGGTCAAATCTCCATCACCATTTTGATCATCATATTTTCACAGACCCTGACAGAGACATCCTAGAATCCTAAGCCCCAAAACCTTGAGAATAGAAATAGCTTCTATCTGTCCACTTCCATCATCTTGGGAAGCAACCATGGTAAAGATGCAGCCACAGCTAGTGAAGACCAAGGAAAGAAAGTTATCACCATTATTGTCCTTGATACTGAGAAATAGCTTCACAGGAAAAACTGATGACTTTTTGCAGTATAAATGACATTAAAGTAAAACGATGATTATAACTTTGCTGCTACATCTTAAGGATGATGAGAATTTTTTCATCTGACTTATAGCTTCCAAAGGTGTTATCTCTCCAAATAAAACATGAGCTCCTTGAGAGAAGAGTGTATATTTACTTGTATCCTCAGTGCATAGAGCACTGCACACAGTAAGTGCTTGATAAATATTTTCATTCATTCATCTCCAAGTCACCATAAAACATCCATCATTTTCAAATTCTATCATCAGATACTCATAAAATAAAAATGCCAGTGGACACAATATTATTCAGTTTGCAGATTAACCAGGGCTCTATTCCATTCATTTCTTTAACAATTTTATTCCTTAGCTAGGGCTGCAAGTACTCATTAAGTTTATACTATATGCAAAAAGTTACATTTGGTCCTGAGGTCTAAGATACCTTCACAGCATCTTACTAAATACAATGAGTAAGTAGCAAAGAGGAGACACTAGATACAGTGATCTTCCCATTCCATGACAATTTTTTTTCCATTCTAATACAAGAACTGGAGCAGGAGTTCAAAAATACTTGTTGATTGAGCACTTTGTAGTTTTTATTGGATTTCTTTGATTGCCTCTGGAGACTGCATGAAATGCTTCCTAACATGTACACATACACAAACATACACACAGAAAGAGCAGTGATTTCATAGGCAATATGGCATGATGGATAAAGTATTGAACTTGGCATCAGAAAAACTTGGGTTTAAATCGTATCTCAAATGCTTACTTGCTATGTGATCCTGAGCATATAATAATATTTTATATAGTCCAGACAGATCTAAATTTAATATAGCATTTTATGATGTGCAAATATCTTTACTTATGTCATTTGATCTTCACAAGTGACTTGATAAAACAAGTGCTTTTACTCCCATTTTAAAAAGAAGAAAACTGAGATTTAGAAATGGTTAGTTAATTTTCCAACATCTAGCATCTAGTAAATATTTGAGATAGCATTCAAGTCTTCCAAAACTAAGACTCTATTTTTGTACCAATATTTTTGTGACTCTATTTTTGTCCTTTAATATACCTAGGATTGAGATTTCTCATCTTTAAAATGACAGGGTTGGGCTTTTTGACTTCTAAGGCCCCTTCTGCCTCTAAATATATGATTTTATAATTTTTATGCATTCAGTTCTTAGATCCTGCCTAGAAAAGTGGAATTTCCCATGGACATTCTTGATTTTCTACCAAGAATCATATGCACTAGGAGCAGAATCAAAGTGCCAAAAGACAGTGCCTGGGAATAAAAAGCAACAGGACACTGTGAAGTGTCACCCTGATGGAACACTTTAAATGGATATATTGACTTGCTTAATGGAGGATTCCAGAGACATGCTAAACTATGACTCAGCTTTTGAGCCAGTGAGCTGTGATAAAGAAAGAGGAATGGAAAATGTATCTATAAAGGAAACTTCTTTCCCCTCCTCTCATTGTTCCATTTTCCTGGAGTTCAGATTCAGAATTATAGCTATTTCAAGGGACAGAATATTACTGATCGAGAAAATATGGAAAGATCAACCCAGTTATATCTAGGACACATAACCAGTGGCAGGTGTTTATGCAGACTACAGGGCAGAACTATTCTCAGAGAAATCTTGTAGAATTCCAGTGATCTTTCAGTCCCAAAATTCAATTGATGATAAGCCAGAAATCAACAGCCAAATCTGTGATAATCAGAGCAGAGTAGCTACTTTGAATTCCCTCTTCCCCATCTACAACTCTAAACAGACATATCCATAGTGGGGGCAGAGGAAAGGGCAGGGTTTGAAATGAAAAATAGTTCTCTTCTACCAATGACTTCTGGGTGTTAGTCCACTTGGACAAAGTGTATGAAGTAAGTCATTAATGAATTGGTGATGACTGCTGGACATGGCAATACATGACCTTTTTATCTGAGTGGTGCACAGCTGCTTGGGGAGTCTCAGTATTGTATTTTATTATCTTTCTGTATTTTTTGCAGTACAGATATACTAACTAAATTATAATGTGTTAGTATTTTCTTGTGGTCCTATGGGGAAAAAGATAAAGATATCGTAATGGAAAATGAGGTATGAGTTAAAACTTAGCAATATTTGGGGATTTTTCTAGAATCAAAGTCTAGGTGAAGAGAGAAATGTATTGAAAGTTTAAAAATTACATTCAAAGAATTCTTTTGTATATTTAAACACCCTCCACCAGCATAGACCAGAGATTCTTAACCTGGGGTCTATAGAAAGATTCCGGGGGGGGGGGGGATGAAAACTTAAATAGGAAAAAATTTACAAATTTATTTTCATCAATATCTAACTGAAATTTGACATTTTCTTCAATTATGAATTCGTAGGCTAAAAATAAATTATTATGACAGGGGTTCACAGGCTTAACCAGATTCTAAATAGGGTCCATGATTCAAATAAGGTTAAGAATTCCTGATCTAGAGATAACTGGTGTATGAATGGGAGAGGAAGAGACTGAGGCAGAAACAACAAAAGACAGAGAGAGACAAAGGAAGACAAAGAAAAAGAAAGGTGCAGAACAATAAGACAGGGAGGGGGGAGAAAGAGAGAGAGAGAGAGAGAGAGAGAGAGAGAGAGAGAGAGAGAGAGAGAGAGAGAGAGAGAGAGAGAGAGAGAGAGAGAGACTAGGAAAAAAGACAGAAAGAGAGAAAGATAGAGAGAGAGAGATACATAGTGAGAGACGAAGATAGAGAGAAAAACAGAGACTGAGGCAGAGAAAGAAAGTCAGAGATACAGAGAGAGACAGAGGGGGCGGGGAGAGAAACACTAGAAGGAAGGAAGGAAAGGAAGGGAGGGAGAGAGGAAGAAAGGGAGGGAAGAAGGAAAACTGCCCCTGACATCAAGCAGCTAATATTCAATTCCTCTGAAACAATGAGGTTCAAAGATTACAGTTTACACTGGGGAATAAAAGGGGATTGAGGATGGTAAAACAGGAAGGTGAGGAAAGAACAAGGAAGAGTCTCCTCCATCCTAATCAAACCCCACATTATGTTCTTTTGGTTTCCTCTAAACACAATCAACTATATTTATTTCTTTCTAGTTTCTAGAATTTCTATTTCCTTAGTTAATTTTCAAGGAGTTACTTTTAAGTCATTCTGGATTTGAATTCAAGACATGTATGCCAGAATTCAGAGTTATGTTGAAATTTAGATCTAAAATATACTGATTTTTTTTTAAAAAAATGGATTTCAAAATCTGTAATCAATTTCAGTTTTTTTTTGTTTCTAAATAGAATATCAAACTTGATTGTGAAATAAAATGTTTTATCTTTATGTAGGATAATAAGAAATAAGACAGGAGGATTTGATATATTCTTCATGCAATTTCTGAAGGCTAATTCAAGAACAAAGGTAAAAGGGGAGAGAACACAGATGTTGTTCTGTCAGTAATAAAATTGAAACTGATGGGCTCAGAGGAGGCCAGGCTGAAACAAAGCAAAACTTGGGAGCTTGTCTGTGTCAGAGTAATTCTGTGAACATGAAGACTTGGGCCAGGGTAGGGGACAATACAGAATCATAATCGGAGCCTTATTTATTAGATTTCCTTCACTTTGATTCTGTTGAAAGGGAATAAGTAATGATTCATAATTTATTCTGATTTTGTGTTTATGCCTCTAGCTGATAGCTCCAGAAGGAATTGACTGGCGATGACAGCTATCCCTGCAGAGGTGCCAGTTCCCAATTTGCTAGTTTCCTTAGAGTTTCACATTGTATGTCTTTCTTCCTCCACATTCCCCTCCCTTTCTTTATTTCTCTCACAATGCAATAAAGGTGCAAGTCTTCTAAGAGGCGTTTGCTCATGATCTGCATTCTACAAGCACTTGCTTCTCTAACACTTGGATTCTGCAACAAGTCAATAGTGTATGAAATCAAGCTCAGTGATGGCCTTCTTGGCAAAGCATATGTTAGGGGACCTGGAAGTCAGTGAGCTCCCTGAAGTGAACAAAGACACACGTAGAGATCTGAACTGGAGGGTTGCCTAAGGAGAGACAGATTGAAGAGGCTTAGCTCAAAGTACAGCAAAAAAAAAAAAAAAAAAAAAAAAAAAAAAAAAAAAAAAGGATTAGTTAACCTGGTTTTCTCACTTAATGAAATTGTAAAAACTCAAAATAAAAATTAGTCATAATAATGATTGTAATAACTAACACATACGGGGTTTTAAGCTGTATTCGTGTGTGTGTGTGTGTCTCTGTGTGTGTGTGTGTGTGTGTGTGTGTGTGTGTGTGTGTGTGTGAGAGAGAGAGAGAGAGAGAGAGAGAGAGAGAGAGAGAGAGAGAGAGAGAGAAACCCTGGGTTCAAGCCTGGTACATTTAAGACTTTTCCTATTGATGGAGAGAATAATGATGACTCAATCAATGCTTCATGCTGAAAATTATCACGAAAATTTGGGAGAAGGGAGACTTTTTATCTTCCTTTGTCAAGAAAAAAAAAATACCTGATTCCAGCTGTACTGGGAGAGAAATACAGAGAAAAATAGATTTCTCAGACTTATAAAGAAAGCCTCATAGTCTCTCTCTCTGTGTCTCTGTCTCTCTCTGTGTGTCTCTGTGTGTCTCTCTCTTTCTTTCTCTCTCTCCATCTTTGTCTATTTTTCTCTATATCCCTTTATTTTTGTCTATGTTTCTTATCTCTCTGCATCTTCTTTTTTTTCTTTCTCTTTTTCTCTCTCTCTCTGTCTCTATTTTCTTTCTGTATGTCTCTATCTCTATTCTTCTCTGTCTCTGTTTCTGTGTCTTTTTCTATCTGTCTCTGATTCTATTTCTGTCTCTCTGTCGCTTTGTTTCTTTCCATCTCTGTCTTTCTCTACATATATGTGTGTAGATATATATATACATATATATAGTGTATACATATGTATATATAATATATAAAATTTAGATTAGTGCTTGATACATACAAAGCACTGTTAAATGTTTTTCATTCATTCATTCATTTAAGTAAATATGTTACATAAAATAATGCAAAGTCTCATTTCGGAGATGGAATCAAAAAAGGTTTCATATAGGAAAGAATAGCTGCAGTGTGCTTGAAGGAAGCTAAAGCTTCCAAGAGGCTGAGGTAAGACCAAGGGTGTTCCAAGCCTGGGAAACTACTTATGCAAATAGAGAGATAGAAAACAGGATCCCCTGTATGGAGAATGGTCAGAAGACCACTATTACTGGAGTGAAAAAATGAATAAAGGGTAATAATATGAAATGAGACTGACATAACAATATGTATCCATACACACAAAAGGAAGTAGAGCATAGAATCATTCATCTCAATATTTCAAGCAAATGTATTAGCTGCAAATTTGGTTATTTAGAGCAAAAACATTTTGATCCAAATGTTCTAGATAATTACTTCCATTCATTTTCTCTTTCACTCTGTGCAAACAAAATCTAAAAAATAGAAAGTTATTGGCAAGCACTGTGGAGCCCATAAGGACATAGGAATAATAAAACAAAATTCTATTTATCAATATGGATACATCCTCCACTGAGACAAATCCCAACTGCTCCAAACCTTATTCAACTTTTTTTGAGACGCTATAGCCAAAATATATATTTCATCTTTTAACCAGTCTTCCAGGGATGGTATCTCTAAGCATAATTAGAATGGATCTTAAGTAGAAACTTTGAAGATAACATTTTAACAACATTTCAAATGACAAACAACCAGTTCATGTCACGTGTATGTGTGTGTGTGTAGTACTTGTTGCTTTCTCAATATTGTTTTTTGTTTCAACTACATGTAAGGATAGTTTTCAACATTTTTGTATGAATTTGAGCTCCAAATTGTTTCTCCTTTCCTCTCTTACATCCCCCCTCTCCAAGCAAGCATTCTGATATAGGCTACACATGTACAATCATTTTAAATATATTTCCATATTTGCCATATTGTGAAAGAAAAATCACAACAAAAATAAAAATCTATGAGAAAGAAGAAGCAAACAAAAAGTGATGAAAATAGTTTGCTTTGATTCTCATTCATTCTCAATAGTTCTCTCTCTGGATACAGATAGCATTTTTCTATCACAGGTTCATTGGAATTGTCTTGGATCACTGTATTGCTGAGATCTAACTTTATCAGAATTGATCATCACACAATATTGTTGTCACTGTATATATTGTTCTCCTGGTTCTGCTCACTTCACTCCACATCAGTTTCTTCTGTAAGTCTTTCCAGGCTTTTATTAACATCAGGTTAGGGGCAGCTAGGTGACGCAGTGGATAGAGCACCAGCCCTGAATTCAGGAGGACCCAAGTTCGAATCTGGTCTCAGACACTTAACACTTCCTAGCTGTGTGACCCTGGGCAATTCACTTAACCCCAGCCTCAAAAATAAATAAATAAATAAGCAAATAAATAAATAAATAAAAGAAATCAGGTTGCTCATCATTTCTTATAGAATAATAGTAATCCATTACACTCCTATACCATAATGTATTTAGTCATTTCCCAGTTGATGGACATCTACTCAATTTCCTATTTCTTGCCCCTACAAAAAGAGCTGCTACAAATATTTTTTAACATATATGGGTCCTTCCTCTTCTTTTATGATCTCTTTGGGATCAGATCCAGTAGTTACACTGCTAAATAAAAAATGATGATCAACTATGATAGGCTTAGATCTTCTCACAGTGTATGCAAAGTTTTATAGCCCTTTGGGCATACTTCCAAATTGTTCTTCAGAATGGCTGGATCAGTTTACAACTCTACCAACAATGTGTTAGGGTCCCAGTTTTCCCCTCCAATATTTATCATTATCTTTTTTGTCTTTTTAGCCAATCTGAGAGAGATGAGATAGTACCTCCGAATTGTGTTAGTTTATATACGTTTAATCAATAATGATTGACTAGAAATAGTAGTGTGCTTTCTAGAGCCCCCATGCTGGGGTGCCAAAATATACTGTCTAGACTAGCTCTCTGTAGGACCTCGGGATCAGCCTAAGTCCTTAGTTTTAGTGGAGGAATGAAGAAGGCAGGAGACCCAAGAGGAAGGTTAAAGATGGAGTCCTGTTGATTTTCAGTCCTGTCATCTCCTAAATACCTTAGTATGATTACATCACTAGAGCACACTGAGCATGTGCCAACTAGAAAACCATTATATCACCACATCATACTAAGCAAGTGCTAACTACAGTAGCATTACATCACCACAGCAAACTGTACAACTGCTAACTATAAGCATCCTGCTATTAATATATAAATGGATCTCTTTACTGTAAGTATCCCATGCTTCAAGTAGAACACAGGTGGTCATGCCCTCCTTGACTTCTCAGAAAGAGTGAGAACCCTTAGGGGAGATGGGGAGACAAACCAGACATTGTCATCAGGTTCCCTCTGGGCTGAAGGGTCTTATATCTCACCCAGAGTTCCCCCACTATCTGCAGCCCTCTATAAAAAATAACTTTAATTTCTTCATCCGAAAATTGTCTACCCTTTGACCACTTATCAATTGGAGAATAACTTGTATTCTTATAACTTTGACTCAGTTAACTATATATTTTAGAAAGAAGGCCTTTATCAGAAACACTGGCTGTAAAATTTGTTTCCCAGCTTTCTGCTTCCTTGCTAATATTGGCTGCATTGGCTGTGTTTGTGCAAAAAACATTTTAATTTAATATAATCAAAATGCATTATCTATAATTTTCTCTACTTCTTTTTGGTCATAAATTCCTCCAAAGATCTAATTTCTCATAGTATCACTATAATCATCACTAATAAGTGCCGGAGATCAGGTTTGAATTCAGAAAATGTCTTCCTGACTTTAGGTGCTACACTCTATCCACTGTTCCATCTACCTTTGTGTACATAGATACACAATGTCATGTCAATCTTATTTCAACTTATTGCCCTTTATATATTCTTTATTCCACTAAAGTTCACCTTCTTATTCCCTATTCAGGACATTCTGTTTCCTGTCTCTGCACTTTCACAATTGGCTTCTCATGCCTGGAATGCCCTCAATCTCACCTCCAACTCTTGAAATATCACTAATTTTTATTGTCGGCACACATTTGTGTAAGATTGTTTTCTTTATCAAACACTTCCATATCCATTATCTATTACTTTTCATCACCTTTCATTATATCTCAAGAGTTTAACCACTCTTAGTTTATAGTAAGTTCTAAGTAAATGTTTGTTGACTAATCAGTCATACTCTTATGATGAAGATTATGACCAGCACAATCACTCCCATTTTTGATCAAGAAAAGTGAGATCCTATACACCTGTCAGATTAGCTAGAATGACAGGGAGAGATAATGCAGAATATTGCAGGGGATGTGGGACAATTGGGACACTGAGACATTGTTGGTGGAATTGTGAATACATCCAGCCATTCTGGAGAGCAATTTGGAACTATGCTCAAAGAGTTATCAAACTGTGCATACCTTTTGATCCAGCAGTGTTACTACTAGGCTTATATCCCAAAGATATTTTAAAGAAGGGAAAGGGCAAGAATGTATGTGGCAAGAATGTTTGTGGCAGCCCTCTTTGTAGTGTCCAGAAACTGGAAACTGAGTGGATGCCCATCAATTGGAGAATGGCTGAATATTTTTTTACAAATTCAAGAATCATATGTAATATTCTTTTGGTAATGGCAAGTAATTGTAATTTCTTAAATTTATTTTTATTAATTTTTATAATTATAACATTTTCTTTGACAGTACATATGCATAGGCAATTTTTTTACAACATTATCCCTTGTCCTCCCTTCTGTTCCGAATTTCTCCCCTCCTTCCCTCCACCCCCTCCCCTGGATGGCAGGCATTCCCATACATATTAAATATCTTATAGTATATCCTAGGTACAATATATATGTGCAGAACCAAATTTTGTTGTTGTTGTTGTTGCAAAGGAAGGATTGTATTCAGAAGGTAAAAATAATCTGAGGAAGAGAAACAAAACAAAACAAAACAAACAAACAAAAAATGCTCACAGTTTATACTCATTTCCCAGTGTTCCTTTTCTGGATGTAGCTGATTCTGTCCATCATTGATCAATTGGAATTGGATTAGCTCTTCTCTAGATTGAAGATATCCACTTCCATCAGAATACATCCTCATACAGTATCATTGTTGAAGTGTATAATGATCTCCTAGTTCTACTCGTTTCACTCAGCATCAGTTGATGTAAGTCTCTCCAAGACTCTCTGTATTCCTCCTGTTGGTCATTCCTTACAGAACAATAATATTCCATAACATTCATATACCATAATTTACCCAACCATTCTATAATTGATGGACATCCATTCATTTTCCAGTTTCTATAGTTGAATAAATTTTGGTATAAGAATATTATGGAATATTATTGTTCTGTAAGAAATAACCAACAGGATGATTTCAGAAAGGCCTTTAGAGACTTACATGAACTGATTCTGAGTGAAATGAGCAGGACCAGGAGATCATTATATACTTCAACAACAATATTATTATATGATGATCAATTCTGATCAATATGATGATCTGATGGATGAGACTCTCTCCAACAATGAGATGAACCAAATCAGTTCCAATAGAGCAGTAATGAACTGAACCAGCTACACCCAGTGAAAGAACTCTGGGAGTTGACTATGAATCACTAAATAGAATTCCCAATTCCTCTATTTTTGTCTGCCTACATTTTTTACTTCCTTCACAGGCTAATTGTATACACTGCTTCAAAGCCTGATTCTTTTTGTACAGCAAAACAATTGTTTGGACATATATACATATAATGTATTTAATTTATACTTTTACATATTTAACATGTATTGGTTAACCTGCCATCTGGGGAAAGGGGTGGGAGGATGGAGGGGAAAAGTTGAAACAAAAGGTTTTGCAATTCTCAATCCTGGAAAATTACCTATGCATAAAATTTTTGTAAAAATGAAAAAAAAAAAAACAAAAAAAACAAAAAAAAAAAAAAAGAAAAGAAAAGTGAGATCAATGAAAGCAAATGTGGGCTACAACATCAATTCTTTTAAATGTAAGAACAGAACAGCTTTAGGATAATATACTGAAAGCTGGAAGAATCAACAGAAACTATCCAATCCAAATCCCTCATTTTGTGTATGAGAAACTGCTAATTCAGAAAGTGTTTATAGAAATAGTTGCTATAGACTAGGCAACAGTATTGAGGAATCCCTCAGGTGTTCTGTCTTCTAAGATATAAACCACACAACCTATGGAAAATTGATATTGGAAGTCTTAAATGAGCTGTCACTGTCTTGTAGTAATACCTGTCTCATTTACTTTGGCCAATTGCCATCCTGAATGTTAAATAAATGTAGAGTGTTTGAATTACTATCTTTTTAACTTTAGGAACAATAATATTTTATCTTTTCTTACTAGTAAAGTCATTTTTATTGCATTTTATGAACTGCTAAAATCTTCCTACCTTCCACTTCTAGACTGACTCATTGAACTGGCCTAAATAAAAAATTTAAAAAAGTGCTTAACCCAACATCATAAATACACTAAGGATCTGAATCTAGATCATCTACCGTCAAATCCAATATGCTTTTCTCCATATGCATTCCCCTATGCCATTCTATCTCTCAATAATATGTGACCCTCACTAAAGGCCATATTCTAGATGACTTTCATCATATTTCCCTGCCTTTAATGTCCTATGTGCCCTATTGAATGAAATTATTCACCAGTAGATTTATTTAATATTCTGACTCTGACTCTCCTTGACAAGATAAAAATCTCCTTCCTATCTCTCAACTATTCTTCCATCTTTTCTTCAAAGATTTTCTGAAACTTCACTAAACCTAAGAAGTCAGGGATAAAAATGTATGCACTCATAACAAAGCCTGTGAACTTCAGATTTGGCCCATAGCTAAAAACATACTATAATATAATCTACTATATATAGTGAGACATGAATAACAAAATTTCCTTTTTGGATGGGACAACCTTTTAAAATAAAGCTGGAAAAGAATTCTTCCAGTAACATGTCTGAGAACTGGTCATCCAATTTGTGCCTGAAACCGTATAGTTAGTGGAATCTACTACTTCATGAGGCATTCTATTCTACTTAGGGGTGATTCCTATTGTTAGGAAAGATTTTTTCCTAATATTAAGCTTAAATTTGATTATTTATACCTCCTACCACCCAATTCTGCCATCTGGGGCCAGAATAAGTACAAAAAGCTTAATATGTTTGATTTAATATATTATTTGATAATTTAAACAGCTCTTCCAATCAGGGACTGCATTAAAAAACATGTATCATTCACTGTATATCCTTCTTTAGTCCAACTTCTTTGTATCTGGTTCTAGGATACCATGTTTTAAAATAAACGCTGATAAACTACATATTTCCAGAGGAGGGAAAATTATGTCTTATGAGGAACTAAATCTGGTTAGTTTATCAAAGAGAAAAACTAAGGGGAGATAAGTCAGGCTACTTAAGGACTTGAAAACTGTCACACAAGAAAGAAAATAGTCTTCAATATTGTCCTTGCAGGTGGAGACTAGTGTGTATAGATGAAAGTTATAGAGGCATGCTTCAGCTACATAAAAAGGGAAACTTTCTAACAAATGGAGTTGTCTGATATTGCAATAGTCTGTCCAGAGAGATAGTGAGTTCGCCTTCACAGGAAGTATTTTAACTGATGCTAGATGGCAATATGTCAGGGATGTTGTGAAAGGTATTTCTCACCATATGGGAGGTTAGACTAGATAATGTCTGAATTTTCTTCTGACTCTAACTTTCTATAATTCAAGGATTAAAAGATAGTCTCTTTCTTAGATCTTGTCAAAGCAGGATTTTGTCTAGAAAGAAAGAGAAGAATTTTTTTGCATTACCTTGACTGAAAACCTCAAAATTATCTTGCATTTAATTATTTATATATTTTATATTCCTTAATAATGTGCCAAAAGTCTTAGTAAAATTTTAAACTATTAAAGCTTCTTGGAATCATAAAATAAAGGATTTTAAACTTAAAACTGTACCAAGACTTTTAGGACACACTATATATGTATGTTTTCTTTTCTTTTGTTTTATTCCCCCTGAAAGGATGTACTATCAGGGGGATGGCACAATGGACAAAACATTGAATCTGGAGTGAGTACTGCAGTAGCTGTGTTAACTATAAGCAAATCCCTTAACTCTAATTGCCTTAATAATAAAAAAAATAAATAAAGGAGAGAGAGAGAGAGAGAGAGAGAGAGAGAGAGAGAGAGAGAGAGAGAGAGAGAGAGAGAGAGAAAGAGAGAGAGAACAAATAAAGGAAGGAAGGAAGGAAGGAAGGAAGGAAGGAAGGAAGGAAGGAAGGAAGGAAGGAAGGAAGGAAGGAAGGAAGGAAGAGACAGAGAGAAAGGAAAGAAGGAAGAGATAGAAAGAAAGAAAGAAAGAAAGAAAGAAAGAAAGAAAGAAAGAAAGAAAGAAAGAAAGAAAGAAAGAAAGAAAGAAAGAAAGAAAGAAAGAAAGAAAGAAAGAAAGAAAGAAAGAAAGAAAGAAAGAAAGAAAGAAAGAAAGAAAGAAAGAAAGAAGGAAGGAAGGAAGGAAGGAAGGAAGGAAGGAAGGAAGGAAGGAAGGAAGGAAGGAAGGAAGGAAGGAAGGAAGGAAGGAAGGAAGGAAGGAAGGGAGGGAGGGAGGGAGGGAGGGAGGGAGGGAGGGAGGAAGGAAGGAAGGAAGGAAGGAAGAAAGAAAGAAAGAAAGAAAGAAGAAAGAAAGAAGAAAGAAAGAAAGAAGAAAGAAAGAAGAAAGAAAGAAGAAAGAAAGAAAGAAAGAGAAGCACTTTGCTAAGTTCTAGGAATATAAAGAAAGGCAAAAGACTTTCAAGTAATGCATAGTTGTTGTTTTTTACCTCTAAAATAAAATACATAGGATTACAAACAAAGTTCATCATATTGAAATACAATTTTAAAATTTGTTTCTTTTCAAATTTCAAAAACCTCAAGCAAAGAGTGATTGTTCTAGAGCAACGTTTCTCATGCAATATTGAAAAATAGGACTCTCCCCTCTAATTTTCATAAAGGCTATAGTCCTTCCTACAAGGTGTCTCTAATGTGTCTACAATTGTATTTGAGGCTGTCTTTCTACATTTGTTTTTATTCAATTATCATATATGAGTGCTTGAGGGCAGGGACCATGTCTGCTTAATTGTTTCTGTGTTAAGCATAGGTAAGCACTAAATGAATACTAATTGATGGTTATTCTGAAATAATCCCTGGAGAAAAAAATCATCACCAGCTCTGCTTTCTCTCCAAACTGAAAATGAAAACAGCATTTTTAAATCTCCAGAGTTCATTCAGTGGTTTAAAGCACCATCAAATAGGAGGGATATTTTTCCCCCAAAGGGCATCACATAAGAAATATGTGTCTTGTCTTTCACTGGTTTCCAGCCTGACAGAAGTTAATTTAATAGCTAAAGGGCCCATAAGACATCTCAGAAAAAGAATTAGACCTCTTCAAGCCTGTGGAGACTTTATCCCTCTTTGGGTCTAAAAACCACAGAAGTCTGTAGCTGAGTCAATAATAGGCACTTGAGAAGTGCCAGCCCTCACTTCCAAGAGACTCAGTGGTGCTGGAAAGTGAGACCCAAGGCTTTGCTTTTATTTTTATGGCTCACCCGTAATGCTCTTCCAGTCCCACTTTAGGCCTGAAGCATGCAGGCTCTATAACCCATGAAAATAATACCACTAGCTTTTCATCACTCCAAGATCTGGGCTTGCTCTGTTGCCTTCTATTAATATTTCACAGCCAAAAGGTTCAGAGAGTTAATCCAAAGAAGTTTTCTTTTTTTTTCCTTTCCATGAAAGGGTCAAGAGAAGAATGTATATTTGTAAATAAAAAGGTAATTTTTAAATGGGTAGAACATTGGCAGTACTTTGATGATTTGCTGATTTGATTAGTGAGATCTGATTTATCACACTAATAATTTGCCATTTGTGTCAATAACTGCACATAAAAAAAAGTTATTGCCATCTTAGACCAAGCTCATGGGATTGAAAAAGACTTTATTGACCAAAGAACACCTAATTTTAGTACTAGCTCTCTGGTGTCCATAAATCACAGGGTCCCAAGTCAGGGTATAAGAAGCACAAACAAGGCATTCAATATTTCACAGAAAACTACTTATTTAGAAACACAGGAGGCAGTGAAGAGAGCACTAAATTTGAAAAAGTAAATGTTCGAGTTACTTATAGCAGCTGAATTTGAATCCCAGCTTTGGTGGATACTTCCTCTCTGGTAAAGAACAAATTATTTCACCTTTCTAATCTTAAATTTATTCATTTATGAAATGAGAAGGTTAGAGCAAATCAGAGATTCTTAACCTGTGATCCACACACCCCTCTCCTATTCTGTATTCCTGTTCTTTTTTTTCTGTTCTTCCTATGAAAATGCCTGGAGGTTTTTTGTTTGTTTGTTTAGCTATTTTTCGAGTTCAGAAAAGTAAAATTAAACAAATGAAATTAAAGGATTTGAACTGATGGCCTCAAAGATCTCTTCCAGTTATAAATCTAAACCTAAGTTCCCTGTGGAAGTTGCTATGGAGACATTGGAAACCAAAAATCAGATAAGACTTAGCCCCCCCCCCCCTCTCTCTCTCTTTCTCTCTCTCTCTCTTCGATTGTGCAAGTTCTCTTAAAATCACTGACAGACAAATAGAGAGCATTAGCAAGTTGCCACATGTTCAAATAATGACTTATAAAGTGGTTTATTATCCTATTATCCAAGTAATATCTGATTTTAAAAATGAGTCAGTGATAGAAAAAGCAAGAAATAGCAAGTGGATTCCAGAGTTGTATTGGTATTTGCAATACTAAAAAAAATAAAAATAAAAATCTTGAGCTAGATGTTGTTTTCTGCTCTGTATCATGGGACTCTTTCAGCAGTATGATTAAGTCCCATGGATTCTTTCTGGAAATATTTTGTAGCCTATAGTTATATTTGAAGTTCACTTTGAGGTAGTAAAAGTTTAAATGAAATTTTCACCAATACTCCTTGGAATATATCCATGAGCACCTCATGGGATTGTAAGCCCCAGAATAAGATTTTTTCTTTAAAAAGGGTCTCCAGATAGAGCAATCTGGAATTATGCCCAAAAAGTTATCAAAATGTGCATACCCTTTAACCCAGCAGTGCTACTACTGGGCTTATATCCCAAGGAAATACTAAAGAAGGGAAAGGGACCTGTATGTGCCAAAATGTTTGTGGCAGCCCTTTTCATAGTGGCTAGAAGCTGGAAGATGAATGGATGTCCATCAATTGGAGAATGGTTGGGTAAACTATGGTATATGAATGTTATGGAATATTATTGTTCTATAAGAAATGACCAACAGGAGAAATACAGAGAGGCTTGGAGAGACTTACATCAACTGATGCTGAGTGAAACGAGCAGAACCAGAAGATCATTATACACTTCAACAATGATACTGTACGAGGATGTATGCTGATGGAAGTGGATTTCTTCAACATAGAGAAGAACTAATCCAATTCCAATTGATTAATGATGGACAGAACCAGCTACATCCAGAAAAGGAACACTGGGAAATGAATGTAAACTGTTATTTTTACCTTCTGAATCCAATTCTTCCTGTGCAACAAAAAAATTCGGTTCTACACACATATATTGTATCTAAATTATACTGTAATATATTTAACATATATAAGACTGCTTGCCATCTGGGGAGGGGGTTGGGAGAGGAAGGGAAAAAATCTGAATAGAAGTAAGTGCAAGGGATAATGTTGTAAAAAATTACCCATGCATATGTACTGTCAAAAAATGTTATAATTATAAAATAAAATAAAAAATTAAAAAAAAAAAAAAAAAAAAAAAGGGTCTCCAGATTATGGGTAAATCTTTAGAGAATTCAGGGGAACACGAGTTAACACAAGATTAAAAAAATTGGATTTCAATCTGCATTAATGGAAAGGATGTCCACATGTTTAAGATCTTGAATACACTAAAGTACTGGGGGAAATTATTATAATATAAATTATTTGTGTACTATATTCTGGGGTCAAATCTATACACACAAAGTGGAATATCGAGGCAGTAATTTGAGTAATTCAGGTCAAACTAAAAACACTTTAATCTCAAATATCTAGATAATCTGCACTAAGATGTTTTGTCTTTGGAAATGCCTTCATATTCCTTTTTAGATGATGGTGTTGGGGGGTGGGGTGGGGAGAGATCAGCAGAAAGGAGAACTCTTTTCTTTTTTCTTATAAAGATAATGTAAAAGATACTCATTCAGCTCCAATCTCCAACATAAAAGTCAGATGTCAGTTTTAAAGCTATAGGGGAATATATTTTCAATAGGTCATACTTGAAAAAGAGCATTAATCTTCCAATCCATAAAAAAAAAGATTTTTTTTGGCTTTTGGTTCATATATTTGTTTGTTTGTTTGTTGAAATCCAGAAGATACATTATCAAACTATACTGAGCTAGAATAGGAAAACATAGTCTAGTATTTCCTTAATATTAGTGCCTCAAACTTCAGTTTTCCCAAAAATTCTTTGGGTAAAAAAGCCACAGCTAAAATGACTTTAGGGGATATTGAGTGAAAAGTATATTTTACACTGAATTTTTAATAACCTGATACATAAATCATCACACTAAAACCTGAATTGTAAGTTAACTCAGGGGACACTGCAGAGGTTAAAGCTTAGACAAGTAATAAATGAGGAAAGAGTCCTCATTACCTTGAGGGAAGGTGTTGTATCAAGACAGGTTTTCTGCAGAACAGATTTATTAATGCTTTCAAGACAAAATGTACTAAAACTCATGTTCATAAAATAATCCTGCTACTTATTCACACCATGTCTATTTGCATATGTGTGATGTGTATATTTGAGTCCCCTGCCAGGGGTTGCCATCAGAACATAAGACAAAATCATTAATATAGTTTGCCTAAGTAAACCAGAATCTTGGGAATATTACAGAATGAATTTCTCTACCACAACTCTACTTATAGACATACTAGACACAGAGTGGTAAATAGAATGAATTCTGACTATAGTCTGAAAACAGAAATTCTAGCTCTGACCTGCCATTAATAGGCTATATAAACTGGAATGAACTATTTACTATCTCTGAGCCTTTGTTTTATATACCATAAAGCTGGCTAAGTAATCTTCCTAACATACAAGACTGACTATTTCACTCCTGGCTCAAGGGCTTTCAATGGCTCCCTAGTATCATTAAAATAAAAAACAAACTTCTCCATTGCCATTTAAAATACTTCTTAATCTGTCTCCAATCTACTACTATCCCCTTGTTATTTTACAAACTTACTTTTCAGAGAAACTGATCTACTTGCTATTACTCAAATTAAGCCTGCATCCCTACCTTTGCAGAGGATGAATCTCTTGGTTGGAATTGCAATATAATAATAGCTAGTATTTGTATAGTGTCTACTATGTGTCAGATTCTGTGCTAAATGTTTTATAAATAGTGTTATGTCATTTGGTAGGTGCTATAATAATTCCCATGATGCAACTGAGGAAATTTAGGCAAACAGTGGTTATTACTTGCCCAAAGTTCACAAGTAGAAAGTATATAAGGCAACATTTTAACTTGAATCTTCCTCATTATGTCACCTAGCTGGAAATGCTATCTAGAATCTCTGGCTACCTCCAAGGATAAATTCAGGCACTACATCCTATAAGAAGGTTGTCCCAATATTCTTTTCCTTCACAAATAATTTTAAATAAATGTTTCTATTTACATGATGTATATATTTATAATAGAATATAAACTTCTTGAAGACACAGATTATTTTTTCACTTTGCCTTTATATTCTCAGCACCGAGCACAATATCTTAAAGACAGATGGCTCTTAATATATAATTCTTTAGCTAAAAATTAGATAATTGAAAATTAAAACAGTTCATACCTTTCAGAGGACAAAAAGGGATGATGTCAACTGTGGAAAGATAAACAATTGTACACTATCAGGGGAGGCAGAACTGTGAATTGGGTCCTATCATTTTATAAAGGCATTTGGAACATTTGGAACAATGTTCAAAAACTTACTAAAATGGGAAAACCTTTTGAACTCAATATATTATTACTAGATATGTACCTCAAAGAGATCACAGATAGAAGGCAAAGAGTCAAAAAAAAAAAAAAAACATCTTTTGCAGAGCTTTTTGTTGTAACAAAGAATTAGAAACCAAGAGGATTCTTATCAATTGGATTATGATTGAACAAATTATAAAATAGTGGACCATTATTGTATTATGATAAAGGGTCAGAGAAATCAGGAGGGTCTTATGTGAGGTAACATAGAGAGTACCTTGACCCAGCATAGCAATGTCAATTTGGTCCTCTTTGAGCATGAAGTGTAACAATCAACCAGGAAAGCAATTTCTACAAAAACTATGGTTTTGGACCAATGCTAAGACCAATCCCAATTCCAAAATATTAATGATGAAGCATAATTCTTATCTCTTCATAGGAAAATGATGATTAAGAAATGGTACTGATGGCAATTTATATTTTCAAACATGGCAAAAGAATTATTGTGTTTTGTTGACTACATTTGTTCTAAAGATAGGTTTTCATTTTAGATCATGGGGAAATGTAGAGGAATTAGGGTTGAAAGAAAGTAACAGGGTTGGTAAAAAAAAAAAAAAAAAAAAAAAAAGAAAAGAAAACTACAATATACACAGAAGAATACATAAGGAAATTCCAGAAGAGATACAAAAAAGCAGAGACATTTGGGTATAACAAATTGAATATCTATTTTTCCTCCCAAAAAAGTTGAATGTAATAAATATTTCATAGACAATCTTTTCTTACTCTTTGTCTAAGAAAATGTTCATGTTTATTTTTGTTAAATGCAAAATAATTTAGAAATAAAATAAAGGAGTCTTATCCATCAACAAAGGTTTCTGAAGTGCTTATTATATTAGAGGCACTTGTACTCAGCACAGTTCTTGTGACAAAGAAGATTTGAAATTATAGAAGTTAAAAATAAGAGAGTAAATTTTCTCAATCCCCCAAAATATCCCATTTTCCTCTCTAGATCTTAGTGGTCAATCTTTACATTTAAAATGCATATCACTATCAGTTACTCAAAATAACTAATTTTGTTCTTTCATATAACAAATAGTGCAAATATATGTGTGTGTGTGTGTGTGTGTGTGTGTGTACAATGTGTGTGGGTTTATAAGACTGTGTTACTGCCAATTATTTATAGTAACCCATTTTGTTTCTAGTGCTTTGCTACAACAAAAAGTTCTGCTGTATAGATAGATATAAATATGGATATATGGTGCAGCTAGGTGGCATAATAGATGGAGTTTGGGGCAGCTAGGTGGCACAGTGAATAGAACACCAGCCCTGAAGTCAGGAGGACCTGAGTTCAAATCTGTCCTCAGACACTTAACACTTCCTGGCTGTGTGTACCTGAGCAAGACATTTAACCCCAATTGCCTCAGGAAAAATAAAATAATGATAAATGGTGTGTGCAGGGCTTGCAGTAGCAGAGTTCAAATCTGGATTCAGACACTTAGTAATTATGTGACTCCAGGCAAGTTACTTAACTCTGCTTGCCTCAGTTTCCTCATCTATAAAATGATTTGGAGATAGAGATGGCAAAGCACTCCAGTATTTCTACCAAGAAAAAACAAATAGAATCATATGGAATTAAACATGACTGAAAAATGACTGAATGAAATAGATTTAAACATATATTTATATATAAAAAACAAAACAAGAGCAAATCTACATGTATGTACATATATGTCCTTACAATACATATGCATATATATACATATATATATATATATAGGTGTCTATGCATGAGGAGAAAGAGTGAATATAGCTTCTCCATCAAAGTACTGGAGTTTACATAGACTAAATCTAATCCTCAAATCGACCTTCATCTCTTTATAGTTCATTATCCCACCTGGAGTTACTATAAGAAATTTGCAACATGCATCCCAGATATAATTAATGTCTGAATTTCCCCCAAATGTTGGTATAAAAAAAAAAAAAAGGATTCCCCAAATCTAATATAACTATTCAAGGTCACCTATTCAAATTGCTCTCATGTCAGAGGATCCCACAGAAAGAAGATTATACAAGTCACCTCAGCTAGAAGAGAATTATATTTGGGAGAGTTAATGGAGCCATCCTTTGATAAATATTGAGATTCTCTATTTTCATATTTCCACAATCACTCTAGTCTCCTAGAAACATTTTATTAAACTCCTCCTGGAAAGTAAATACACTTTGCGGACTAATAACCATATGATCCCATTCCTCTAAGGTTTTTACTAAGTAATTAATAATAACAGTAAGGAGATGGACATATAAGTTCCAGATCTCCTGCTTTCCTGAGACATTAGTAACTCAATTGAGAAGGCCATATTGACAATCTTCCTTCTCCAAAAATCATATTGTTTAGAAAACTATCTCTCTCTTGAAAAAGAGTACACAACCTATCAAACTTAGAATTAGCCAATTCCAAAGTAAACCGTACCCAGGAAATCTCCCTTCTCTAGCTAGAAGGATGGTTTTATAGTATCATATTTTTTTTTATTAAATTTCAAATTTTCCCCTCTTTCACTCAGATTTAGAGTCATGAACATTTCCTTTGAGTTGCCCTCTCCTGCTGAATGTACTTCCATGCACATCTCCTCTCATGTTCTTCTGGTTCACATTGTCATAGACTCTTATTGAGTGTGGAGGAGACAGTAAAATGTTTAGGGATACAGACTCATACCCAAATTCATGAATACAATACATATCTTTGCACTTAGTTTCAGCAGATAGACAGAAGAGACAGAGACAGAGACAAAGGGAAAGAAACAGAAACAGAGACACTGAAACTGAAATCTGACCTCAGATGCTTATTAGCTATATGACCCTTTCTCCCTCAGTTTTCTCAAGTGTTAAAAAAAAAAAAAAAAAAAAAAAAAAAAAAAAAAAAACCTAGCACATACCTCTCAGGGTTTTGTTTTGTTTATTTAGGATAACTATGATAATATCTGTATAGCACTTAGCTGAGTGTCTGCACACAGTTGGCAATCAATAAATGTTTATTGCCCTTTGGTAATTATTTTAATCCTAAAGAGATGTTTTTACTTTTCAAATATATGTTTTTGGCAGGATGCTTTAATGTAGTGCAAATGGATTGAGAAGAATTAACAGGTATTCAGTTGATCTAGGCTAAGGCAATTGAAGTAAACTTATTTGTAAAACACCCCACACTGAACTCATTAATCTGCAGAAACCCCAGGGAAGAGTGAAAAGTAGGCTACATGTGGTTATTCAAAAAAATGCCTCTGGTGTATCTCTGAGCTCTATGTAATCTAGGTCGATATGCATAAACAAATATGTCTTGGATTATTAAGGAAATAAGCAGAATAAACTAGTCTGAAACTTTCCAATACTGTTTCAGTCATCTAAATATTTCAACAAAAATTCTAGGTTTTTAATCTAGTAATTTTCCAATTTGTAATCACTGCAACTACCACCAAAGTGTTGAGAGATCCAGTCCTGGCAGAGGTTTGGGAAAGTCCTGTCCTGGGGGAAAACAATTCTTATTGGAGAGGTTTCACTGTGCCTGGCCAGCCCCAGACTTGATCTCCTTCACAGCTATTATATGACTTTTCCTTTCCCCTTTTTCTTCCTGCCTCCCACCATCACTTTCCATTTCTTATTCTTAGAGTTCTAAACCAATGAATACCATTACTTCTAGAAAGAGTTTATCCACAGACTATCATATTGATCTTCCCGCTGTTATCATCACTATGACTTTCCATACCAAAACATCATTCCCTGGCCAAATTTCTCTATATCTTGTGTTTTCCCATTTGAATATAAGCTTCATAAATTGTAAGGATTTTCTTATTTTTCTTTTCATGTCCTCAGTACCTATGTGTCTGGCACATATTGGGTTCTTAATAAAGCAGTGAATGAAGAGAAGGGAACAAGCATCAATTAAGTGCCCACTATGTGGCAGATATTGTATTAAATATTTTACAAATGTTATCTCATTAAAATGATTCATTTTTTCATTCATTTATTGTTTTTTCCTTACAAATCAGGATAGATGCTTCAATTTCTAGTTTACTTTATAAGCCCACAATTTCACTGTCATTTGGGACAGAATAGGAATAGGAACTGGACTTTTGATTTCACTGATATAGAGCTTTTCAGGAATAGGATTCCTTCTATCACTGTAAGATGATAATTTTGTTGAAATGTATAATCTTTTTGAGTTGTGTAGACTACAAAGAAATTAAGAGATTTACAGAGAGTCACACAGCTAGTATGTATCAAAAGCAGGACTTGAACTCAGATCTTCTTAGATTTAAATACAACTCATAGCCTGTTAAGCCATGTCATTTCTCCTTAAACTAGAAAACACATGCAATTTATTACAGATCATTGCAATGTGGTCACATTTAATCAATCAATTATCCCATGTTTTAAAAGACTGAAAGATGAAAAATAAAGGATTCAGAGCTGTCCTTGAAGTCCAGAACACCGGAATTCAAATGTTGTTTCTCACACTGTGTGACTCTGGACAATTTATTTAACTTTTCTTTACTTCAGGAAACTCTCTCTAAGATTATAAATGGCAAAGATGGCTTACGTGCCATCTTCAATCAAGGAATTTCCTAAACCTATTGTGTTAAACTCAAATAAAAATTGGCCACTACTTCATATGTATATATGCATATATACATATACATATAATGTGTATATGTGTATGTGTATATATGTGTGTATATGCATGTAACATGAACATATCCATATGTATGCACATGTGTAGGCTGCATAATGTCTTAGTTTTAAATACATATATATATATAATTTATGTTTTATTTATTTTTTATTTTGTTAAATAATTATCAATTATATTTTAATGTAGTTATTGTAGACTTGGGAGCATTGTGAATCTATAACTGGGAGCTCATGTTTCTACCCTATATAATATAAAATTACAGGTTCAATCTCTATCTCTTTAAAGGATAAATGAATTAAACTTGGAGATTTCAAGTAGAGAAGAGTTTGTAGCCATAGCAAACATAGCACAAAACCTGTCAAGTTCATGAAAATATTTTCTTGTATGACTCTTGAATTGGGATATAGAATATCCAAGGACATACAACAATCAAATCCAGTCATTCTTCTTAGTTACTAGTGCATTTTTGGCAGCACCTAAAACCATGAGTCAACATTCTTAGCATTAGAAACTTACTGACATAGAGGTTTCTCACTTTAAAGTTTTTCCATTAGACAGCATTTACAGGGAAACTTAATTGCATCATTTCATATATTTCACAACTTGTTTAAATGTTATGAACTTGTTTCCAGTTCCTTTAGACTTCAAATTCATCTTTAAGATAACTAACTATTTGGATTAAAACATTCCATTTGCTTGTGAAAACTGCATTTGGCTTATGTTCAAATTTATTAAAATATGCCTTATGTCCTTTAATTTTTATACCCCAAAAAACAGTTGAAAACCCTGATTTTATTCATTATATAATCAACTTCAAATGTTACCATACTTCTAGATATAGCCTTCCAAAATAAATACAATAAAAGCTGTTAAATTTGGCATCTTCCCATCTAGAAAGCTCTGTAAACCAATATTTCTGATATGCCCTTGAAAACAAAATGTTCATCAAAGAAATTGAGAATGTTGAAGTAAAATGAATAGAGTATTTTTATCAGGTTGTGCTAGTCCCAGAGTTACTAGGAATCAATCAATCAATGAAAAATATTTATTGAGAACCAGTTGAATATACAGTATATAATAAGCAATGGAAAAATAGAAATACAAATGCTTAAGATTATACTATGGAGTATTCTTTTTTTTGTATAGAGTATGAAGATAGGAGAACTATAACAAGGTCAAAACAATTAGGGCTTTGTTTCAGGGTGGTGAAATTTAGGGGACTCCTCAAAATACTTAAACTCCATCAAGTAGAAATATAAACTGACTTAAACTGACTTAAACTTAAACTGACAGCTTGGTTTCAGAAAAGTTTGGAAATATTTGGATGAACTGATGCTCAGTAAAGTGAGCAGAACCCAAAGATCATTGTACACAGTCACAACAAAATTATGTAATCATGAGCTGTGATGGCCCTGGTTCTTTTCAACAATGAGATGAATCAAGACAGTTCTAATAGATTTGTAATAGAAAGAGTCATCCACATCTAGAAAGAAAACTATGGAGACTGAATATGGATCAAAGTATAGTATTTTGACCTTTTGTTATTGTTGTTTGCTTGTTTTTTCCCTAGTGTTTTCTTTTCCTTTTCATCTGATTTTTGTTATGTAGCATGACCAATGTGGAAGTAGGCTTAGAAGAACTGCATTTGTTTAACCTATATCAAATTGCTTGCTGTTTTAGGAAGGAGGGAGGGACAAAAAGAAGGAGAAACATTTGTAACACAAGGTTTTGCAAAGGTGAATGTTAAAAACTGTCTTTGTATGTATTTGAAAAAATAAAACACCATTAAAATAATTTTACAAAAGAAAAAAAAGAGAAATTGAGGTAGCAGCAATCAAATCACAAGTGTATTTCTTCAGAATCTAACATTACTTTCTTCCCTTTTCTGATATCTTCACAGTGTCAAGGATCTCTGAAGTTGTATCAGGATTTACTGAATCCATTCCACACACACACTCATTTACAGAGGTTTTATGTCTAGAAGTACAACATGTCTCCAGTATTTTGAAAACAACTTCAATGCTGTTTTTCTTACAGACATATTTTGTGGAACCTGCCTTGGAAACCAGAATTGGAGTAGGGAACAGAGTGGAAAATGGAAATTAGAACTGCTTCACAGGACTTTATGAGAGGTTTTCTATCATAATCATTGTTGTCAAGAAGATAGTTCAAATCTTGCTTCAGACTCTTCAGGCCTTACAAATGCCATTTAATATAAATAAATATCATCAAGCTCTAAGAACTTCAGTTTCCTCATCTACAAAATGGAATAATGGATCCTAATTGAAAAAGACTATTATGTTCCACTGAAATAATACGTGCAAAGTGCTTTGAGAATCTGAATATAGCATATAAATATAGGCCATTAGTATTATGAGAAACATTTTCTCATTCATGAGGTTACAGATGGATAATATGACTTTAGGTATTTGGAGGGAACAATTCCATAGTAGGCTGATGATCCCATTTAAGGCCACTGGGGCTAGCAATCCTCCTCTGCATTACAAATCTTATAAATCAGGATGGGCAAGAAAACAAGCCATATATTGACTTAGTTTTAAATTGTAATACTATCTGTCTCCCTGTTATCTATCTATTTCTCTTTAGTCAGAGGGAGTTGGATTCAAACCCAATTCCAATACTACTGCCTGTAGATTTTGAGCTAGTTGACTAATCTCTCAAGGTCTCAGTTCTTCTGTAAAATGAGGTAACTGGAGTTGAGAAAGAATTGAGAACCTCTAAGATCTTTTCCAGCTCTCTGATGCTTAGAGCAGTATCTGTGATGTCCTAGTTTTAGCTACATACCTGACAAAATAAACTAAGACTTTATCTAAGTCTAGAATATATTTAAAAGAGTTCCTGCCAATATACATCATAAATATAGTTATTTTTACAAATACTCATGACTTTACTCATTTCTTGCTAATAAATAAAATCCCATTGTAATTTTCTGGTTAGGTTTCTGGAGGTCTCAGAACTGGCCTTGGTTTTCAGCAGAATAATCACCATGAGAATAGTCAGGGATAAAATCCAAAAGTCTTTATTGTCTCCTTCACAGTCGGTCTCCTTGCCTGGGGCCTGGGCTAGCTTTCTGGAGGGCCTTCAGATGGGCCTTAGTCTCAGTGGAGGAAATGCAGGAGAGTCACCACAAGGCTGATAAAGATGGAAGATCTCTGGCTGAGTTTGTCCCCAGTTTATATACTCTATTACAATTATATCATTACAGTATACTGAGTATAAACCAATCATTATATCACTAGGGAACCATTATTTGTTGTAAGATTAAATCAGTCATACTGAACTAGAGAACTCACATGCTAAACTAGATAATCATAGTCTTATCAATTCCACTGGGTTAACATCTTGTTATAAGAATCTTTGTTTCAAGTACATTTCTCTAGAATACTGGCCCATTACATCCCATCATTAGAAATTCATTTCTCTGGTTAGCATTAGAGAAGAAGTAACATAATTGACTTAAAAACTTATAATTTTACTTTGAAATGAATGTTCATTTTTTGACCTTATGGATTAAAAAGATTCTGTGAAATGACAGAATTTGGTTCTTTAAAATTTCTCAAATAACATTGCTTCTAGCTTTAAGAATTTTAAAATACATGGAAGCATTAATACATTCAGGCTATATTGGCTTTAAAATCTTACTTTAGGCATTTATGAGATTCTTTATAAACTGATAGCTGGTGGAGAGCAGGTCTCTGCCCAGTGAGTCCTACTTGGAGAAACTGAATTCTGGCACTGTTGTGAAATAAGACTGAGAGGTAAGTATAAGAAGTCTTTGGAA
This sequence comes from Sminthopsis crassicaudata, assembly GCF_048593235.1. Lineage (NCBI taxonomy): Eukaryota > Metazoa > Chordata > Mammalia > Dasyuromorphia > Dasyuridae > Sminthopsis > Sminthopsis crassicaudata. Next base: position 265,221,534 of record NC_133621.1, read on the forward strand.
AGGATGAGGGCACTGAAGCCTGGGGATGGGAAAGGGATGTTTCTAAGAGTTGCAAGAAGGGCATATAAAGAGAATATATAAGGATTTCCATAATTTAATTTAAATTTACCTTTGCAACATTAACTCAAACTATTCATTATTATCCACTCTAAATGCCAGCCAATGTGAATTAGTTGCTATCCCCTGTAGACAACTTCTTCATGCTTCTTTTAATAACAATTCCTTTGCCTGAAATGCTCCTTTGGCCTACTGAAAGCCTACCTATCATTCAAGGTTCAACTCAAATACTGCTTCCTCCATGAAACTTTCCCTAATTCCAACTCTACTCTTAAATCAGTTATTTCTTCTTATCTAACTGTAGAAATTTGATCATACTTCTTTTACGTATTTTTTTATTCTAGACAATATTTATTAGCATGTAGGTAGACAAAAACTGTGTCCTTAGTTTCTAGAATAGATTTTATACCTTTTTTTTTTTTTTTAAACACCACCTGTGTTCCCCAATGTAAGCATCTCCCAATGATGTAACAACCTTTACAAATGCAAATAACTGTTTTTGCAACTTACCATCTTAGGTAAATTGTTTGGGATACTGAAAGGTTAAGCACTCTGTGAGTGTTTGTGTGTGTCTCTCTCTGTCTCTGTCTCTCTGTGTGGCTCTCTCTCTCTCTCTCTCTCTCTCTCTCTCTCTCTCTCTCTCTCGTGTGTTTGTATCTTTTTTCCTCCTTTTTTCCCCTTCTTAAATAATGCTTGTTGTATGGGAGTGTATCTAAGGAAAAAAAAATTTTATCTATTTTACAATTAGCCTAGTCATATACCAATATCAACATACTTCATGAAAATGGCCAATTGTCTTACAATGGACATCTCCCAGTAACTGTCTCTGCTATATTCATCTCACAGGAAGTTCAAAAAGGTATTAATTTCAGACATTATCACCCACAACCACATGCACCTATTTATTCATTGCCAATGTGTTTGTTTGTCACTGAGTATACAGAGCCCAGAAAATGGCTTCCAGCGTCTTTGTTTTATGCACATCATCAATTACAGCTGGCAGAAAGCTTGCTTATTTTCACTTTGGTGTTACAATACTTGCAATAAAAAACATGGAAAAATGAACTTCTTTTCCATCAAATACAACAAAGGGATGATTTCTTATTGATATATCTTAGTTATTTCTCAAGCAATTTTAGCATCCTTTGTCAACTTTGAAAAAGAGAAGATATTTGTTGCATATTAGAAGTTCATCATAAGTAGAAGTTCTGAAAGGGCTTCTCCAAAAAGAAATATGTGAGTGGGGGAACAGGGATTGAAGATTTTCTTTATTTGTGAAATTTAGCCAAAAGCCTCTTTTTTAAAATTCTCCTTAAGTCAGATAGCACAGTTTATATTTTCCTGTAAAGGATATAAAAGACACTATTTCTCATTCAGAGAGGCAATAGGAAATGATTTTTAAAAATACCAAGGACTTGGAAGTCAGAAAGCTTGGATCTACCATATACCCTTAAACAAATTCCGTCACCATTCTAATCCTCAATTTCTTTATCTGTAAAAATGGAAATAATGCTTTCCTACTGGCCTCATAGGAATATTGTGAGGATCAAAGAGAGCCATATTTGATGTAAATAATTCTGCCAATCACATATTTAACTTATATCAGAGTACTTGCTGTCTTGGGGAAGGCAAAGGTAAAGGTTGGAATGAGAAAAAAAATTGGAACACAAAGTTGAAAATTATTTTTATATATAACTGAAAAATAAAATACTAATGATAATTTTTTTAGAAAAAAAGGATTTTGCAAATCTAAAAGACCTGAAGAAAGGTCAGTTATTTTAACTGAATGACTATTCTCAGAATTACACTCCATTATAAATCTAAATAAAGCAAAGAGTTCTAAACCTGGCACAAATCATCAGGATATTGCCCTATTATAGGGGGAAGTAGGTGAATATAGATATTAGTAAGGGCAGCTGTTTGGGAGGTTACTGGCAGAAATGGTAATAAGGTGGAAAGAGGCCAGGAAGCCATTTCCTAACCAATTACCTCTCAAAAAACAGGCAAGTCAAACAGTAAAAAAAAATAAGAGAAAAGCAGCATTTGCCAAGCCATTCAAACCAACACTGCCATCATAATGACCACCATCTCTTCTCAGATTCTAATGGAGATAGTCCAAAATTCTAATACAAAGGTCTTTGACATAGTAATGGTTCCAGTATAGTATCAGTAGCCATCACTTCTTTTCAGAAGCAATCTGGCAACTGTTCCTACAGCCACATCTATCAAAGATACAGAAAAGAAATCTCTAGTGACTAAAGTCCCTGCCACTGTCAAATGGTACAAGGTAAGAAACTGATACAACTTTATCAGTGTAAACAACATTAATGAAGAGACATTGCCATCTGATTTGCTGTTGTACCCTGAGGATCATGGTTACTTTCTATTTGACTTGAAAATGAAACCTTCCATAACTGTTCTCTCCCCATTAGAATGTGAATTCTTTTATTTTTGCTCCATAAGAAACACCACGATGATTTCAGAGAGGCCTGGAGAAACTTACATGAACTGATGTTAAGTGAAGTGAGTAGAACCAGAAGATCATTGTACATTACAACAGCAAGATTATACAAGGATCAATTCTGATGGACATGACTTTTCAACAATAATGATTCAGGTCAGTTGCAATGGTCTTGTCATGAAAACAGCCATCTATACCAACAAAGAGGACTGTGGAAACTGAGTGTGGATCACAACATAGTGTTTTCACTTTTGTTGTTGTTTGCTGGAATTTTGTTTTCTTTCTCATGTTTTTTTTCCCTTTTTAATCTTATGCTTCTTGTGTAACATAATAGTGGAAATATGTATAGAAGAATTGTACTTGTTTAACATTTATTAACATATAATATGGGTTACTTGCCATCTAAGAGGGGGTAGGGAAAGGAAAAGAGAAAAAAATTGAAACACAAGGTTTTACAAGGGTGAATGTTGAAAATTATCTATGCATGTGTTTTGAAAATAAAAAGCTTTATGAAAAAGAACACGAATTTCTGGAAAGCAGCTATTGTTTAGTTTTTCTATTTTATCTACTGGAATCCCCTTTGTATATTCTAAGGGTTAATAAATGCTTTGTTCATTGATCTGTTCATTCAACCCCAGTATACCATTTAATATCTTGAAATTTTATTTTTTTATTAAAGATTTTTATTTTCAAAACATATGTATAGATAATTTTCAACATTCAAAACCTTGTGTTCTGAATATTTCCCTCCCTTCCCTACACTCCCTCCCCTAAACAGCAAGCAATCCAATATATATTAAACATGTGCAATTCTTCTATTCATATTTCTACAAATATCATGCTGCACAACAAAAATCAAATCAAAAAAGAAAAAATGAGAAAGAAAACAAAATCGCAAGCAAACAACAACATAAAGAGTGAAAGTGCCATGTTGTGATCCACACTTAGTCCCCACAAACCTGAATCTGGGTGCAGATGGCTCTCTTCACCACAAGACCATTGGAACTGGCCTGTCAAAAGAGCCGTGCCATCAGAATTGTTTATAGTATAGTCTTGCCATTGCTGTGTATAAAATCTTGGTTCTGCTCACTTCACTTTAGCTTGCAATTTTAGCCAATTATTTTTGCTAACAAAATGCTAAGTTTTATAATATTTGCAACACTGAAGGATAGCAAGTTTTGTCATTGTTCTATTAGCCTCAACCTAGTATAGTTGAATTTCCAAACTTAGTGCTATTTGTATTATAACCATTTTTTGTGAGTGTACAAAAGAGAGTGCTCTAACTACAAGTGAACTTTTTAAAAGCTTTTTTGTTTCTTTATTTTGGGGACTTTTTTTAAACTTTTCTGAAACAATGAGAATGAAACAAGAAAGTTCCCTTCCTGATTAACAAGGCAAAAATTGTTCTTTAGAAAAAGGGGAAAAAAAACCTATACACTTTGGCTTAAGTCAGTGTAAAGAAATAGAAACAGACAGAAGCATGTCCTACATGAATCACTGACAGTAGAATAACAAGTTCCCTGAATAATGTCATGTTCAACTACAACAACAGAGAAACAGAAAATATCAAGCCTCTGCTTTCCAGACTGACAAGGCATATTTGCATAAGAATAACCAGTTTTAAATGCCTTTTTCCAATTTCATCTTCCTAATGAGAAAGAATGAAACTTGACTAGAAAGTGAAACTGTAACCTCTACCTGGATAGGACTTCAGAAAAAAAGCAAGGATATTTTCCAATGCCTAAGTCAAAAGTTCTACCAAAAATCCCAAGCCAGAAAGGATCTAATTAATATTGCAGTAAGAGTTTCCAATACTAGCTCATGATTTAGATTGAGTGGATATGACCTTCTATTCATGGATTCTTAAAACACTTATCTATTAAAGTTCTTTAATTTTTAGTTGTCTAGATGATCTTCAAAATATGATACCCTGGAAAGGACTTTTGAGTCTGAGGACATACATTCAAATTCCACCTTGGATATTGCAGAAAATGGTTCAATGGTGAGAGTATTATTACACCTAAAAAGAGGAAAGCCTTAGTTCAAATCCTCCCTGATACTATCTATTGTGATCCTGTCAAGTCACTCAACTTCTTTCTGCCTTAAATTTCTCATCTGAAAAATGGACTTCATAATGTCAACCATATCCCAGAGTTATTGTGATGATTAATGAAATAACAAATTAAGACATTTTTGCAAAACTTAAAATGCTATTATTATTATTCTTATTGCTATTGTTGTTGTCTTGAGCAAACCAATTAATATCCCTCAGTTTCAATTTTTTCCTAGATAAAAGGAAAAGGGTGGAACTAGATAAACCTGGAGTCCTGTTGGCTTCTAGATCTATGATTAATATTTATATTTTCTTGTTTTTTTATTTGCCCTATGAATAACAGATTCTTAGCAATGAATTAGTAATTTTCACTTAATATCTTTTGCATATCAGATACTATTTCACTAAAAATTAGACACAGCCTGTCATTACTGATTCTGTAGCTTCTCAAACCCATATTTTTTTGAAAATTAATAAAATATTCCTGAGTTATCACTATAGGGGTTTAAGACTGAATTTGCTCCTGGAATCTGAAGAACCTGTGCTGATTAACTAGACTTAAGTTTCCAAGGCTAGAAAGATCCAAAATCAGGTAGCACAAATGATAGTTATTACAAGGGATCACAGAATCAAGATTTTAAAGGACACTCAGTACCATCTACATCTGAAAGAGATTTTCTGACTCAATAACAATGGCAAGTGGCCTTTACTTAAAAAAGATATATAAATATACTTGTTGATAATCTTTATTACAAGAGTTCCTCCTTAGATTAAGTGTTATTATATATGCATCTCTGAAATTTCTACCCATAGAACTTGATTTTATCCTCTATAAACAAGTATGGTGGAATCACAGAGAAGGAGGGAAAAAAAATTCCAGGTCCTCTTCCACTTGACACCTTTAAAAATAGTTAGATATCTATTGTGAACCTCCCTCATTCTAGGTACCTTCCCATCCCAAGGTTAGTAAAGTCTAACTTTAACATAAATTTCAAAGTCAAAATATGGACTAGAAAAATGAGCAAACAACAATAATAACAATAAAATGAATTTTATCAAAAAAAACTTCTATGATCAGAGGGAAGACCAAGGTATAAACTCAGAAGACAATACTGTGAAAACAGCTACAATCAACAACTCAAAGAAAAAATGCTAATTTTTCCAAAAGTTCCAAAGGAATTCCTGGAAGAGCTAAAGAAACCAAGAAGGTTAGATGAAACAAATTGGGATAGAAATGAGAATGATCCAAAAAATTATGAAAAGATAATTAACAGTAAAAGAGGTACAAAAAAACACTTAAAAGAACTCCTTTAAAAGAACAAGCCAAAAAGGAAGAAGAGAAGAGAACAAAAGAGAACAGAAAGAAAAAGAGACTATGGGGTGAGGAGAGATGAAGAGGAAGAGGTAGAGGAAAGAGAAAGAAAAGAGGGAAAGAAGAGAGAAACAGACACAGAGACAGAGAAAAAAACAGAGAAAGAGAAGAGAAAAACAGATAAAAGCTTCATTTCTTAAGATATAGAGGGAAGTTAAATTTATAAATTTTATTTTAAAATTATTTAAAATTCATAAAATGTATTAAGTTTTAATTTATGAAATTATAGAAATTAAATTTATTAAATTATTAAATTTATCAAAGGATATGAAGACGAAGTTTTCAGAATGAGAAATTAAAGTTTTCTCTAGTGATATGAAAAAATGCTCCAAATAACTATTGATTAAATAAATGCCAATTAAATCAACTCTAAGGAATTACCTCATACTTATAAGACATGAGAAATTCTGTAATTACAAACTAGTCCAATAATTGGAGCATAATTTAGAATATGTATAAATTTCTACAAAATTGTGCATATCATTCAACCCAAAGATAGCACCACTAAACCTGCATTCCCAAAGAAATCTAATACAAGAAAAAGATCCATATGTACAAACATATTTATAGTAACTTTTTGTGGTGGCAAAGAATTAGAAATTGAGAGTATGCTTATTAACTGGAGAATGGCTGAACAAATTGTGATATATGATTGTGATAGGGATATATTTGATAAATGGAAAAAACATATAATCCTTACAAATTAATTTGACAAAATAGAAAAAGAAAACAACTCCTTGAAAAACAGAATTTGTAAAATGGAAAGAAATCCATTGAACAAAACAACCCATTAAAGATTCAGTTGGCCAAAGACAAAAGGAGCTAAAAAAAGGTAACTGAGGAAAATAATTCACTAAAAATTAGAACTGAAGAAATAGAAATAAATGATTCAATGAGACATCAAGAATCAGTCAAGCAAAACTCAAAAAAAAAAAAAAAATGAAAACATAGAAGAAAATGTAAAATACTTCATTGGAAAAACAACTGACCTAGAAAATAGATGTAGGAGAGATAATCTAGGATTATTGGACTTCCTGAAAACTAAGATTTAAAAAAGAGTCTAGCCATCATCTTTCAGGAAGTCATCAAAGAAAACTATTCTAATGTTCTAGAACCAGAAGGTTAAATAGACATTGCAAGAATTAACCAATCTGAGAGTAAAGAAAAATTGGCAAGGAATAGACCCATCTCTAACTGACCTACTCCAGGCTTCCCTCAAATCAACAGCAAATTAAGCTTCTGAACTAGTTTTGGAGTAACAGAATCCACACAAATTTGTAGTACAACAAATTTCCAGAAGAAGTTACTTTAGAAGAACTTCAGAAAAGCTCTGTTTCAATTGGGCAGGGGGAGAAGTTGCCAAGCTCAGACCAGAACACAGGGCAAACTAAAGTGTCTGTTGTCCCTTTGCCTTAAGAGCAGAACTCAAACTTTAAATAAAAATGAGTAAAAAAGAACTCTGACCATAGACAGCTTTGATGGAGAAACAGAAGAAACTGTTCATACCCAGAGGATCCTAAAGGCAAATCAGCTGTAGATGAAACCCCAAAGGATGATATGAGTTAGTCCCCATTTCACAAGGCTCTCTTGGAAGAATTCAAAAAAGATCTTAAAAGAGAGTTATAAGAAAAAATGGGGAAAGACAATGAGCTCTTTGCAAAAGGGTATGGAAAAGGCAAAACAGAAATTACCTGAAGAAAACTCCTGAAAAAAAATTAGATTTCATGAAATGGAAAAAGAAAATAACTTCTTACAAAATAGATATGATGAAATGGAAAAATCATATAAGTCCTTACAAAATAGATATGAAAAAGAAACCAATTCATTGAAAAAACAGAATTTGTGAAATGGAAAAAAAAATGCAATGAATAAAAGGCCTCAATTGGCTAAATGCAAAAGAAGATTTTTAAAAAGCTAACTGAAAAAAAAAGATTCACTAAGAATTAGAATTGAATACATGAAAGTGAATGACTCAATGAGACTTAAAGAATTAGTCAAAGAAACCAAAAAAAAAAAAGAAGAAGAAGAAGAAGAAGAAGAAGAAGAAGAAGAAGAAGAAGAAAGAAAGAAAGAAAGAAAGAAAGAAAGAAAGAAAGAAAGAAAGAAAGAAAGAAAGAAAGAAAGAAAGAAAGAAAGAAAGAAAGAAAGAAAGAAAGAAAGAAAGAAAGAAAATAAAAAAAAAGAAAATTTGACAAAACCATTGGAAAAACAACTGACATGGAAAATAGATCTAAGAGAGAGAATGTAAGAATTATTGGACTTCCTGAAAACCATGACGAAAAAAAAGAACCTATATATCATCTTATAGGAAATCATCCAGAAAAACTGCCTGGATGTCCTAGAACCAGAGGGTAAAATTGTCATTGAAAGAATTCACCAATCACTTTCTGAAAGAGATCCCAAAATGAAAATTACAAGGAACATTGTAGCTAAATTTCAGAATTATCAAATCATGGAGAAAATATTGCAAGCAACCAGAAGGAAACAATTGAAATGTCAAGGAGATATAATCATAATTACCCAAGATCTAACAGCTTCCACTTTAAAAGATCATAAGATATTGACTTGGATATTTAGAAAGGCAAAAGAGCTTGGATAGCAGCCAATAATCAATTATCCAGCAAAACTGAGCATCTTCTTTCAGGGAAAAAGATGGACATTCAGTGGAATAGGTGAATTTCATCTATTTCTAATGAAAAGACCAGAGTTGAATAGAAAATTTGAACTTTAAATACAGAACTCAAGAGAAGCAAAAAAATAAAAAGGAAAGAAAAAGTACCTTTCTTTTAAAAGTTAAAAACCGGGAGTTCCAGCCAAGATGGTGACATGGAGGCAGACAGCTGTTTGAGCTCCGAGTTTTCTCTCAGGACTTACTTCATGACAAGCCTCGGAGTTAATGCTTGACCGGAAAAGAAAAGCACAAATAATCACCAACAGAAGACATCCTTGAAATTCGCCAGAGAAGGTCTGTGTTTGCTTGGGGGAGGGTCGAACAGACTGGGTGCAGACTGAGGACAGGCAGCGAGAGTGAAGCAGACTGGAAGGGGGAGGGGTGCGAGCTCTTCCATTTCTGCTAAAAGACTTTTACCCCAGGGTGAATACTCCATCTTGGCAGCAAGCCAGGAGCAGCAGAGAGGAGATGAAGAATAAAACCCCGGAAAGCTAGTGTAATGGCGATAAACTAGAACCTTTCCCTGAAAGATCAGGAGTGAAACAAGGTTGCCCATTATCACCATTACTATTCAATATAGTACTAGAAACTCTAACCTCAGCAATAAGAGCTGAGAAAGAGATTCAAAGAATTAGAATAGGAAATGAGGAAATCAAATTATCACTTTTTGCAGATGATATGATGGTATACTTAGAGAACCCCAAAGACTCTGCTAAAAAGCTATTAGAAATAATTCAGAATTTTAGCAAAGTTGCAGGATACAAAATAAATCCACATAAATCCTCAGCATTTTTATACATTACCAACACAATCCAACAGCAAGAGATACAAAGAGAAATTCCATTCAAAATAATGGTCGATAGTATAAAATATTTGGGAATATATCTATCAAAGGACAGTCAGGAATTATATGACCAAAATTACAAAACACTTGCCACAAAAATAAAATCAGATTTAAATAATTGGAAAGACATTCAGTGCTCTTGGATAGGCCGAGCGAATATAATAAAGATGACAATACTCCCCAAACTAATCTATTTATTTAGTGCTATACCAATCAGACTCCCAAGAAACTATTTCAATGACCTAGAAAAAATAACAACAAAATTCATATGGAAGAATAAAAGGTCAAGAATTGCAAGGGAACTAATGAAAAAAAACTCAGAGGAAGGTGGTCTAAGTGTACCTGATCTAAAGCTATATTATATAGCAGCAGTCACCAAAACCATTTGGTATTGGCTAAGAAATAGACTGGTAGATCAGTGGAACAGATTAGATACAAAGGACAAAAAAGGATACAGCAACCTAATCTTTGACAAACTCAAAGATACCAACATTAGGGATAAAAATTCATTATTTGGAAAAAACTGTTGGGAAAACTGGAAATTAGTATGGCAGAAATTAGATATGGATCCACACTTAACACCATATACCAAGATAAGATCAAAATGGGTCCATGATTTAGGCATAAAGAGGGAGATAATAAATAGATTAGAGGAACAGAGGATAATCTACCTCTCAGACTTGTGGAGGAGGAAGGAATTTATGACCAGAGGAGAACTAGAGATCATTATTGATCACAAAATAGAAGATTTTGATTACATCAAACTAAAAAGTTTCTGTACAAATAATACTAATGCAAACAAGATTAGAAGGGAAGTAACAAATTGGGAAAATATTTTTAAAAACAAAGGTTCTGACAAAGGTCTCATTTCCAAAATATATAGAGAACTGACCCTAATTTATAAGAAACCGAACCATTCTCCAATTGATAAATGGTCAAAGGATATGAACAGACAATTCTCAGAGGAAGAAATTGAAACTATATCCACTCACATGAAAGAGTGTTCCAAATCACTACTGATCAGAGAAATGCAAATTAAGACCACTCTGAGATACCACTACACACCTGTCAGATTGGCTAAGATGACAGGAACAAATAATGATGAATGTTGGAGGGAATGTGGGGAAACTGGGACACTAATACATTGCTGGTGGAGTTGTGAAAGAATCCAGCCATTCTAGAGAGCAATCTGGAATTATGTCCAAAAAGTTATCAAACTGTGCATACCCTTTGACCCAGCAGCGCTACTACTGGGATTATATCCCAAAGAAATACTAAAGAGCGGAAAGAGACATATATGTGCCAAAATGTTTGTGGCAGCTCTTTTTGTTGTAGCTAGAAACTGGAAGATGAATGGATGTCCATCGGTTGGAGAATGGTTGGGTAAATTGTGGTATATGAAGGTTATGGAATATTATTGCTCTGTAAGAAATGACCAGCAGGAGGAATACAGAGAGGCTTGGAGAGACTTAGGTCAACTGATGCTGAGTGAAATGAGAAGAACCAGAAGATCACTGTACACTTCAACAACAATACTGTATGAGGATGTATTCTGATGGAGGTGGAAATCTTCAACATAAAGAAGATCCAACTCACTTCCAGTTGATCAATGATGGACAGAGGTAGCTACACCCAGAGAAGAAACGCTGGGAAGTGAATGTAAATTGTTAGCACTAATATCTGTCTGCCCAGGTTACATGTACCTTCGGATTCTAATGTTTATTGTGCAACAAGAAAATGATATTCACACACATGTATTGTACCTAGACTATATTGTAACACATGTAAAATGTATGGGATTGCCTGTCATCGGGGGGAGGGAATAGAGGGAGGGGGGGTTAATTTGGAAAAATGAATACAAGGGATAATATTATAAAAATATATATATAATAAAAAATAAAAAAAAAGAAATAATTCAGAATTTTAGCAAAGTTGCAGGATACAAAATAAATCCACATAAATCCTCAGCATTTTTATACATTACCAACACAATCCAACAGCAAGAGATACAAAGAGAAATTCCATTCAAAATAATGGTCGATAGTATAAAATATTTGGGAATATATCTATCAAAGGACAGTCAGGAATTATATGAGCAAAATTACAAAATACTTGCCACAAAAATAAAGTCAGATTTAAATAATTGGAAAGACATTAAGTGCTCTTGGATAGGCTGAGAGAATTTAATAAAGATGACAATACTCCCTAAACTAATCTATTTATTTAGTGCTATACCAATCAGACTCCCAAGAAACTATTTTAATGACCTAGAAAAAATAACAACAGATTGGCTAAGAAATAGACTATTTGATCAGTGGAATAGGTTAGGTTCACAGGTCAAGAGAGTGAATAAAAATAGCAATCTAGTGTTTGACAAACCCAAAGATCCCAAATTTTGGGATAAGAATTCATTATTTGACAAAAACTTCTGGGAAAACTGGAAATTAGGATGGCAGAAACTAGGCATGGACCCACATTTAACACCACATACTAAGATAAGATCAAAATGTGTCCAAAATTTAGGCACAAAGAACGAGATCATAAATAAATTAGAGGAACATAGGATAGTTTACCTCTCAGACTTGTGGAGGAGGAAGTAATTTGTGTCCAAAGGAGAACTAAAGATCATTATTGATCACAAAATAGAAAATTTTGATTACATCAAATTAAAAAGATTTTTGCACAAACAAAACTAATGCAAACAAGATTAGAAGGGAAGTAACAAATTGGGAAAACATTTTTACAGTTAAAGGTTCTGATAAAGGCCTCATCTCCAAAATACACAGAGAATTTACTTTATAAGAAATCAAGCCATTCTCCAATTGATAATTGATCAAAGGATATGAACAGACAATTTTCAGGTGATGAAATTAAAACTATTTCCACTCATATGAAAGAGTGTTCCAAATCACTATTAATTTTTTTTAATTTATTTTTTTTTCCCTGAGGCTGGGGTTAAGTGACTTGGCCAGGGTCACACAGCTAGGAAGTGTTAAGTGTCTGAGACCAGATTTGAACTCAGGTCCTCCTGAATTCAAGGCTGGTGCACTATCCACTGCACCACCTAGTTGTCCTCATTACAAATCACTATTGTTCAGAGAAATGCAAATTAAGACAACTCTGAGATACCACTAAACACCTGTCAGATTGGCTAAGATGACAGGTACAAATAATGATGAATGTTGGAGGGGATGTGGAAAAACTGGGACACGCATTGTTGGTGGAGTTGTGAAAGAATCCAACCATTCTGGAGAGCAATCTGGAATTATGCCCAAAAAGTTATCAAAATGTGCATACCCTTTGACCCAGCAGTGTTACCACTGGGGCTTATGTCCCAAGGAAATACTAAAGAAGGGAAAGGCACCTGTATGTGCCAAAATGTTTGTGGCAGCCATTTTTATAGTGGCTAGAAACTGGAAAATGAATGGATGTCCATCAATTGGAGAATGGTTGGGTAAATTATGATATATGAATGTTATGGAATATTATTGTTCTGTAAGAAATGACCAACAAGAGGAATACAGAGAGGCTTGGAGAGATTTACATCAACTGATGCTGAGTGAAACAAGCAGAACTAGGAGATCATTATACACTTCAGCAATGATACTGTATGAGGATGTATTCTGATGGAAGTGGATATCTTCAACATAGAGTAGAGCTAATCCAATTCCAATTGATCAATGATGGACAGAATCAGCTACACCCAGAAAAGGAACACTGGGAAATGAGTGTAAACTGTGAGCATTTTTTTGGTTTTTTTCCCCAGATTATTTTTACCTTCCGAATACAATTCTTCCTTTGCAACAACAACAACAACAACAAAATTTGGTTCTGCACATATATATTTTACCTAGTATATACTATAAGATATTAAATATGTATGGGAATGCCTGCCATCTAGTGGAGGGGGTGGAGGGAAGGAGGGGAAATTTTCAGAACAGAAGGGAGTACAACAGATAATGTTGCAAAAAAAAAAAAAAATTATCTATTCATATGTACTGTCAAAAAAAAGTTATAATTATAAAATTAATTTTAAAAATAAAAATAAAAGTTAAAAACCTTATATTCCTATATGGAAAGATGATATGTTTAATTCTTGAGATGTGTACCTCTGTTATGGATATACTTAGAGGGTAAAAGTATAGTTTGATTTTATTGTGATGATTTAAAAAAGAAACGAGATGAAAAGGTGATTCTACAGGAAGAAAAGGAAAAGGAAGTTAAAGAGAGGTAAATTTCATCTCATGAGGAAGCAAAAAAGACCAATTACAACTGAGGAAAAGAGGGGAGGAGAATGAGCATTGTACAAATCTTACTGTCATCAGATTTGGCTCAAAAAGAGAATAGCAGACACATTTAATTTACAGAGAAGCCTGTTCCACCCTATAGGGAAATAGGGGGAGGAGAGAAACAGGGAAAGGGAAGATAAAAATATAACTGGGGGTAAACAAGATGGCAGGAAATACAGTTAGTAATTTTATCTATGAATGTGAATGGGAAGAATTCTCCATTAAACATAAGTAGACAGCAGAATGGATTAAAAGGCAGAATCCTACAATCTGTTTTTTATAAGAAACTCATTTAAAGCAGAGTGATACATACTGAGGAAAGGTAAAAGGCTGGAGCAGAATCTATTATGCTTCAGCTGAGATAAAAAACAAAAAAACAAAAAGCAGGGATAGCAATCCTGATCTCAAATCAACCAAAAGAAAAAATGGATTAATTAAGAGATAAGGAAACTATATCTTACTTAAAGCTACTATAAATAAAAAGTAATATCAAAACTAAACATAAATGTGCCAAGTGGTATAGCATCAAAATTCCTAGAGAAGAAATAGAGTTGCAAGAAGAATTAGATAGCAAAACTATACTAATGGAGAATCTCAACCTTTCTCTCTCAGAACTAGATAAATTGAACCACGAAATAAAAAAGAAAGAAATTAAGGTGATAAAATTCTAGAAAAGTTAGAGATGACAGACCTTTAGAAAGAACTGAATATATACATAAAGGAACATACATTTTCCCGACAGTACATGAAACCTATACAAAAATTGACCACATATTAGGGTATAAAAACCTCAAAATCCAATGCAGAAAGGCAGACCAGGAAGCAATAAAAATTATGTGCAATAAAAGGTCAGGAGAAAATAGACTACAAATCAATTGGAAATTAAATAATCACATTCTCAAAAATGAGTGGGTGAAACAACAAATCATAGACACAATCAATAATTTCATTGAAGAGAATGACAATAATGAGAAAACATACCAAAATTTGTGGGATAAAGGCAAAGTGGTAATAGAGGGAAATTTTATATCTCTAAATGCTTACTTGCTTAAAATAAAATCAATGTATTAGGCTTGCAACTAAAAAAGTTAGAAAAAAGAACAAATTATAAATCCCTAATTAAATGCCAAATTTTGAAAATCTAAAAATAAAAGGGAAGATTAATAAAATTGAAATTAAGGAAACTATTGAATTAATAAATAAAACTAAGAGTTAGTCTAATAAAACAACAAAGATAGCTAAACCTTAATTTCATTAGGAAAGAGGAAAATCAAATTATTAGCCTCAAAAATGGAAAGGGAGAACTTTGCACCAATGAAGAGGAAATTAGAGCAATAATTAGGAGGCCTTTTGCCCAATTACATGGCAATAAATTTGATAATCTAAATGAAATGGAGGAATATCTACAAAAAAAAAAATAGATTGCCCAGATTAACAGAAGAGGAAATACATTATGTATGCAGTCCCATTTTAGAAAAACTAATAGAACAAGCTATTAACTCCCTAAGAAAAGATCTCCAGGGCTAAATGGATTCATATGTGAATTCTACCAAACATTTAAAGAACAATTAAT
The DNA here is from genome assembly GCF_048593235.1 of Sminthopsis crassicaudata. NCBI lineage: Eukaryota > Metazoa > Chordata > Mammalia > Dasyuromorphia > Dasyuridae > Sminthopsis > Sminthopsis crassicaudata. Next base: position 265,236,854 of record NC_133621.1, read on the forward strand.
TCAAATACTATATAAATTATTTTTAAAAATAGTGAAAGAAGGACTCCTACGAAATTACTTTTCTAGCACAGAGATGGTGCTGATACTTAAGCAAGTAGGGTAAAAAGAGAGAAAGAAAATTATAATTTCCCTATTGAATATTGATGCAAATATCTTGAATAAAATATTAGCAAAGATATTGCAGAAAGTCATTACCAGGATAATACAATAAGATCAAGTAGGATTTATACCAGGAAAGCAGGGATATTTCAATATTAGGAAAATTATTAACATAATTGACAATATCAATAACTGAACTAACAAAAAACACATGATGATCTCAATACATGCAGAAAAAACATTTAATAAAACTCAACACTAATTCTGATTTAAAACACTAGAGAGTACAAGAATAAAGGGAGTTTTCCTTAAAATGATCAGTAGTATCTATTTATAACCATCAGCAAGCATCATATATAATGGGGACAAACTAGAACCATTGCTAATAAGATCAGGAATGAAAGAAGGTTGACCACTATCACCATTACTATTCAATATCATATAAGAAATATTAGCTTTGGCAATTAGAGAAGAAAAAAGAGAACAAAGGAATGAGAGTAAGTAATGAGGAAGCTAAATTATCACTCTTTGCAGATGATATGATGGTATTCTTAGCGAACCCTAGAGAATTAAGTAAAAAACTACTAGAAACAATGCACAGCTTTAGCAAAGTTAGAGGATACAAAATAAATCCACATGAATTATCAGCATTTTTATATTTTACAAAGTCCAGCAGCAAGAGATACAAAGAGAAATTCTATTCAAATGGAATTGTCAACAGTATAAAATATTTGTGAATCTATCTGCCACGAGATAGTCAGTAACTATATAAATGCAACTGCAAAGTAATTTCTACAAAAATCAAAAATCTAATAAGTTGGAAAAACTCAAGTGCTCATGGTTAGGCCAAGTGAATATAATAAAAATGACAACACTACCTAAATTAATCTACTTATGTATTGCCATACCAATGAAATTCCCAAGAAATTATTTTACAGATCTAGGAAAAAATAGTAACAAAGTTCATCTGGCAGAACAAAAGGTCAAGAATTTCAAGGAAATTAATGAAAAAAAAATGCCAATGAAGGTAGCCTCTCTGTGCCAGACCTAAAATTATATTATAAAGCAGAGATCTTTAAAACTATTTGGTACTGGCTAAGAAATAGAGTAGTCAATCAATGAAATCGGTTAGGTACATAGGACAAAATAGAAAATGACTATAGCAATCTAGTGTTTGACAAACCCAAAGACCTCAGCTTTTGGAATACAAACTCACTATTTGACAAAAACTGCTGGGAAAATTTGAACCTAGTATGGCAGAAACTAGACATTGAACCTCAACAAACACCAAATACCAATATAAGGTTGAAATGGGTTCATGATTTACACACTAAGAATGAAATTATAAGCAAATTAGAAGAACATTAGGGTAGTTTAGCTCTCAGATCTGTGAAGAAGGAAGGAATTTGTGACCAAAGAAGAATTGGGACTCAATTTCTGAACACCGAATAAATAATTTTGATTATATTAAGTTAAAAAGGGTTTTATACAAACAAAACGAATGTAGCCAAGATAAAAATGGAGGCAATAAATTGGGGAAATAAATTGGGGAATATGATGCAATAATAGAACAAGCCCTGAAAGGTTGTTAAGAGGATCAAATGAAATAATATTTGTAAAACAATTTGTAAATCTAAAACTCTATATCAATGTAAGATATCAACATCATAATCATTATTATTATCATCATATCACTGTGAGTACTCATTGGGTTCTCATCCATCATGACACCAGTCTTTTGGCATTTTGTCCATGGGACATCCAAGTTATCCATCAATTATCTCTTGCTCTTGTTGAATTTTCAGTTATAATACGGTTACTGTCTACCTGGATTCCCTCTTCCCTCATTAGTGGATATGTCTATATGTTTTCTTCCCTCAAAGGTGGTAAAGATATCCCAAGAGGCAAAGTGTCAAGCCCCATTTATCTTGTTGCAGCTTCCCAGTGGCATCTGGCAGTACTTAAGTGGCTCCCTGGCTCCCTAAAGAGATAGAGAGGCATGAAAGCAAGGACCCTTCTAATTTAGCACATGTCTTAAGGCCACATCAGTCACTACACCCTTTGCTAATGAATAAAGCAATCCCATATGGAGGTAAAGGAAAAAACATTTATCTAACCTAAAAGCTACATTATCCTGGTTAACTAGTCTTTCTATGCTATGACAAAGCCAACCTCCTTTTATTAATGTTTGAATGTTACCGAGTTACTCATTTTCTTCTGACTCTACACAAAACTAACAGGTAATGGGCCAGAGCCAGATCCATCAATTATGCCAATTCATCTTTTTTTCTTTTTGAATCATATTTTAGGTCATTTTCTGCCTACCTTCTCTTATACAGTTTCTCTTCTACAATGGGGGCAACTTGTTTATATCTACCTTTACAAATAAATGTTTTAACTTCACTTCATTAAAGATTTCAAAACAGTGTCCTATTACTTATAGCCAAATTACATTATAGAAATAACCTCAGTGCTAAAACTCTTTTCTTTCAAGGAATAGTTTGGGTATCATTAAAATAACTTTGCAAGAATTGGGGAATAGCTGAATAAGTTGTGCTATATAAAAATAATGGAATATTGTTGTTCTATAAAAAGGATGAACAAGATGATTTTAGAAAGGCCTGGAAATATTTACATGAACTGATACTTCCCAAAACAAACAGAACCAGGAATACATTATACACAATAATGTATTCCAGAATGTGAGATCATCTTTCTAAACTATGTAGAGAATTGACTCAGATTATAAGAATATAAGTCATTTTCCAATCGATAAATGATCAAAGCATGTGAACAGATAATTTTCAGATGAAGAAATTAAAACCATTTCTAGCCATATGAAAAAAATGCTCTAAATCAGTACTGATCATAGAAATGCTGAGGTACCACTACACACATCTCAGATTAGCTAAAATGACAGGAAAAGATAATGATGAATGTTGGAGAGCATCTGGGAAAACTGGGACACTAATAATTTGATGGCCAAGTTGTGAACTGATCTAACCATTCTGGAGAGAAATCTGGAACTATGCCCAAAGGGATATCAAATTTATTTTTGATTCAGAAGTGTCTCTATTGGGTCTGTATCCCAAAGACATCATAAAAAAGGAAAAGGACCCACATGTGTAAAATATGTTTGTAGCAGCCCTTTTTATAGTGGTAAGGAACTGGAAACTTAATAGATACCCATCAGTTAGAGAATGGTTGAATCAGTAATAGTATATGAATGTTATGGAATAGTATTGTTCTATAAGAAATTATCAGCAGAATGACTTCAAAAAGGTCTAGAGAGACTTACATGAACTGATGCTAAGTGAAGTGAGTAGAATCAAGAGAATATTGCAACCAGAAGATTGCATGATAATCGATTCTGAATCACTTTTCAAGAGCAAGGTGATTCAGGACAGTTCCAATCATCTTGTAATGGAGAGAGCCACCTGCACCCAGTGAGAGGACTATGCTGAGTGTGGATCACAACATAGTATTTTCACTTTTTTATTGTTATTGTTTGCTTGTATTTTGTTTTCTTTTTCATTTTTTTCCTTTTTGATGTGATTTTTCTTGTGCAGCATAATTGTGGAAATATGTAGAGAAGAATTGAACATGTTTAATATATATTGGATTACTTGTCATCTTGGGGAGGGGGTGAAAGGAGGAAGAAAAAAATTTTGGAACACAAGGTTTTGCAAGGGTGAATATTGAAAATTATCTTTGCATGTGTTTAAAAAAAAAAGCTTTATTAAAAAAAAAAAAGCAAATGCCATCTGCATCCAGAAAAAGAACTATGGAAACTGAATAAATGTAAATCAATATATGCTATGTTCAATTCTTTTTTTTCTGTTTTTTTTCCATGTTTTTTTCCCTTTTGTCCTGATTTTTTTCTCCCAACATGATTCAATGTGTATTAAAAATTAATTTTTTAATAAAATAAGAGGATGGAAAAAAATAAATAAAATAATTTTACAAAAGTAGAAAGAATATTGACTCTGGTTATAGGGCCAAGGTCATGAGAGCTTGGGCAAAGCATTTAACTTCTCTGAATTTTGGTTTCCTCATCAATAAAATGAATTTGAATGTGATAGTTTCTTAAAATCCTTTTAAAGTCTAACTCTATGCTCCTATGATCCCTATTATAATTGGACTGGAATAGATATTGGATCTGAGAATTCATTGGTATAGTGGACTCTCAGGTAAGGGAATAAACCTTCTTTGCAATATGTATCCTTAGAAAGTTGTTTAGATCACTGTCACTTGCCCCAAGTCATAAAGCCAGTGTATGTCAGATATGGGGCTTGAACTCAGATCTTTTGTTCCAAGACCAGCTCTCTCTATTAGCTATGTTGTTCTGTCTCTGGTTTGGATGTTACTGACATACATATTCTTTGAAACTACAAACTAGGTCACCTCCATATAAATGTGTAACATCAGAGAAAGGTTTTAATGGAGGGTAACGAAGCACTTTAACATACTGTCATATTTGAGTCACAATTCTTACAATCCACATTGTATCCTTAAATCATGATTTCTTCTATGAATCTAAAGACCATTCTAACACCATAAGAACAGCAATAAAATAACCAATAGTTTATAGTACTTTAAGATGCTTAAAGCATCTTATATGTTATCACATTTGATGCAGTAGTACTGTTACCATAAGGTTGATAGATTGTGACCTATGAAAACTGAAAGATAAACATTGTAATACCTTATGTATATATCTATTTCTTACAAACCATTGAGTACTCTAGTTCCATGTTAAGCCATCTATGCAGGGAAAAATCTGAATCAACTAAGTGTCTTAATATAAGTTCAAAAGTGGTATTCTCTTCCACATCTTTACTTTTTTAGCTACAAAAACTCTGTGTTCAGGGGCAGCTGGGTGGCGCAGTGGATAGAGCACCAGCCTTGAATTCAGGAGGACCCAAGTTCAAATCTGGTCTCAGACACTTAACACTTCCTAGCTGTGTGACCCTGGGCAAGTCACTTAACCCCAGCCTCCAAAAAAAAAAAAAAAACAAACAAACAAACCTCTGTGTTCAGCATTAATCATGTCCTGACTGATTAGTTCAACAATGGCATCAGAAAACATAATCAATAATCACTTCAAGCAGAACATAACATATTTTTATTTATCTTATTAAGCAATATCACCTAGGTTATTCACATTGCCATTCCCCTAACATGCTTTAATAGACCAATGGTTTTATCAAGGCTATACAATTTGTTATAATTTGTTTTAAGAATGAAATAGATTTTACATATTCCTCTGGCAAGCAAGGTAGGTAAATGGATGCACTATATTGAACTATATTCTCCCAGTTTTAAATACTGTACCATGAAAAAAATTAATTTGTTTACAATATTGATTTTGAATCTAAATTTCCCTAAGCTTCTCCCAAGATTTTCCATCTTTCACTGACAGAGTGAAACATTCTTAGAATAAAAAGAAAGAAAAAAACAGCTTAACATTGTCTATTCAAGCCCAAAAGAAAACAAAAAACACATTAATCTTATTTGGAATAGTAACAACCTGCTCAAAGTTGGCCCCACATTCATTTGAATAAAGTTCCAGCTTAGTCAAGCTTATGAATAGAACTGTGACTAGAATAGTTTATGTTTGCTTTGATAGGAATTTTTTTAAACCAAGGAGAGGCCAATTTTTCCCCCCTAAGGGATTCTTACTTAGGACAGGAGCAGCTGCTTGAGTGATAGATGCACTTACAAAACTGATCTAGCACATTTGGGCTCTCAAAATTTCAGCTCTAACTTTTTGTACCTCTTTTTACTACCCAACAGTTCTACTTATAACCAATAGCACAAATTGGAAATGATATCAATATACTGCTCTATGAATATTATAATCTATCAATTACATAAATTAGTCTTCTTGTCTATGTTAATCTATATACTATGATGGGACTAATATAATAATTAAACATTTATTAAGTGCTTTTTTATACTAGGCTCTGTACTAAGTGCTAGGGATTTAAAGGAGGGAAAGAGAGAAAGAAAGTTTCTGACCCCAATGAGATTACAATTTATTGTGGGAAGACAACATGCAAAAGGAAGCTGAAAAGCTAGAGTAGAGAAGGTGAGAGGTACCCAAAGAATTGTAGAGTCTGTCAATATTTAAATATTTACTCTGTGGTAAGTACTGTTCTATGCTTATGATTCTCTATGCTGATTATTATAATACATAGGCTGAGGAGTACAATGTGAAAAAGAAAGACTCCCTGCCCTCAAGTTTCTTACAGTGACACATAAAAGAAAAAGGGAAGGGCAAAAGAAGATAACTAAGAAGTAGGGAAGTCAGAGATGCAACTAGGTGAGAAATGAGATGTCTGTGCTGAGCCCTCTCCTTAAATGGAGCTTTTGTATTTCCTGGTCCTATCCTCCTATCAGATGTTCAAAGGAGTAATAAAGTAGGAATACCAAGACTGATTCAGTCTTGCAGAATGATGAGTTTTCCCAGGGATAAATTTTCTGAGACATGGTAGAGTGGTAGTATACATGTAAGCAAAAACACTTATACACACATAGCCGTATACATTAATACATATTATTCATATATGTTAGGATTACCAGGTGAGAACTCAGGTTGTCTGGACAGTGACAAGGTGAGAATTCAGGTTGACTTGACAGTTCTCTGGCTCAGAACTTTGGTTCAGGCCTTTAAAGGGAATTTACACCTCAGAAATTCTAGGAGGAGCAATCTCATTGGTTGAAGTAATGTTTCCCAGAAGCCCTTGCATTATCCCACGCCCATTCTCTGGGAGGATAAAAGAAAGGCAGCATTGGGTCTAAGAGAATCGACTCTGGGATAAAGTCTTGATGCAAGGCAGGCTGAAAAGAGACCAGTCTGATTTGAGAAAGGACAAGAGTTGGAGGAGATTCAGAGCTCCCAAGAAACCTGCACACAGAGGAAAAGATTTTACAGATCTCCTCCCAGAGAAGGATTATAATTGAGCAGACGACCAGACCCTCACAATTCAAGAACATTACACATATATGCTTTTTCCTCAATTAAAATATAAAATTTTCTATAGAAGTAACTGTTCTATTTGTGTTCACAATATCAGCACAAGGATTTGCATACAGTAAGTACTTAATAAAAGCTTTATTCATTCATTCTTATTAGTCCAACAATGAATAAAATATTATAGATCCATGGTAAAAAAAATATATATATATGTGTGTGTGTGTGTGTGTGTGTGTGTGTGTGTATACATCAACTTTTAGCATCATTTGCCAGATATTATCTGGGCAGGTCACTTAATTCTGTTTGCCCTAATTTTCTCATCTGTAAAATGAGCTGGAGAAGGAAATGTCAAACCACTCCTGTATCTTTACCAAGAAAACCTCAAATGTGGTCACAAAGAATCAAACACCACTGAATGATTAAACAAAAAGTCATTTCTCTTGGCAAATCTAGAGACAAAAGCTTAAATAAATTTAAATAAATGAATTCAATACCTTGTGAAATGAAACATGAAATTCCTTGGCACAAGTGATTCAAATAGAATCATTCATTTATTCCAATGGACCTCATAGTTTATGTTTCTCTTTGTAAGTAAATGGTTGACATACCTTAGAGAATGTTGAGAATGAATGACGGTATTTATTTCACCAAATAAGAAATAACAGTTACTGTTCTTCCATAGTGTGGGATAAGAATTAATGAATGGGGTTAAAAATTAAATTTGGATCGGAAAGGAAAAGTTACAGTAGGTGCATAGTTTGGCAAAGAGAATGTGATCATTGTTGTCCAATATTTGAAAGGCTTATATGTAAAAGAGAGATTAAACTTGTTCTCTTTGACTTCAGAAAACAGAATTAGTAGAAAAAGGTAGAAATAGCAAAGAACAAATTGTTTCATGTTAGGAAAATGTCTTAATGGAACTATTACCAAATGGAATGTGCTGCACTGGGGAGTAGTGGGTGCCCTATTGCTAAAAGTCTTCAGGCAAAGGCTGAATGACTGACTCGTTGTTGAAGAGACTGTAATAGGAATTTTCTTTGAAGGAAAAGGATTAAACTGGATGGTCTCTGAGGTCTCTCCCAACTCTTAAATCCTTACATTCTCTGATTCAGTGAATGAATGGATAAATGTATGAATTGAATTAAATTGAATGTAATTCAAAACCTGTTGATTCTATGTATTTTAAGCATTTTCAAATATCCAATTATTGTCTCCTCAAAAAATATATAGTGAACACTTTATAATAGGAATATTTTGACCAACATATCCTTGAAAAAATCAAAACTTTAGGGTTTATGGTTGCTATATGTTGAAGAATTTTTTTTAAAAATCATGCCACAAAATATCTCTACTCCATCACTGTGGAGATGCAATGAGAGCAAGCCTGAATCCATATTTATTCAACTTCTACTGTTAACAGAAACTGTTATTCATGACACTTCAATCAGTTTGTTTGTATTTTCACCTGAGCAGGAATTGCAGAAATATTTTTCCCCTGTCTCTTGCCCCAATTATTTCTCTAAGTGTTCCAGTTGCAGGGTTTAAGGTTCCTGACTTCCAGTGTTGTGTTGCTGGTGTTGTTGTTATTTTTTTAATTACTGTGGTTTGGTGTCTATGTATGTGTAAGTCAGTATATTAAACCTAAACATTGAGTACATGCCATGTAATTTTATGCATGAAATTGTTTACCTCCTCTCATTCTCTTTTCATAATGGAATTTTTGCCATTAAATCCCTCAAGCTATTATATCAGCAGTTCCTGACAAGAACGGGAAACTGCAACTGTGCTGTAAGTATTCACTGTGGCTGCTGCCACTCTAGCTCATGAACACTTTATGAAGCAAGGGACAAAGATTTATAGAAACCCTGAATTCCTTTCACAAGATAGAGTGTGCCTCATCCTTTTCTGTTGACTTTGAAGTACCATAGCATTTCATCAAAATATCTTTACAAGACAAAACTGAGATCTTCCCAGTAAAGCTCCTCCAGAGAAAAAGACAAAGTCGAATAGCTAGAAATATGTCACTTATTAAATCAATTTTCCCCAGCAATTTTTAATAAGGAATAAACCATTAACAGAAAAATGATCAAGCTGTAAAATAAATATTCTGTCATCTCAAAAAGTATGACATCAGTCAATGGAGGCCAAAGATTAAGGAGAGAATAATTCATGGGGAGAGTCACCATAGCACATAAAAAGTAAAGTATTAGCCAATGATAAATGAAATTTCATGCTTGACAATGGATTTATTGCCATAATTTGGTTTAATGAGTCATATTTTTAAAAATTAATAATAAGCTTTTATTTTCAAAATACATGAAAAGATAGTTTTCGACATACACCCCTGCAAAACCTTGTGTTCCAAATTTTCTGCCAAACTTTCCTGCACCACTTTCTCCTAGATAGCAAGTAAGACAATATAGGTTAAACATATGCAATTCTTTTAAACATATTTCCACATTCATCATTTTGCATAAGAAAAATCAGATCAAAAAAGAAAGAAAAAGTGAAAAAGAAAAAAAAAAAGCAAACCTACAACAATAACAAAGATGAAACTATGTCCCCATATTCCTCTTTCTGGATGCAGATAGCTCTCTCCATCAAAGTCTTTTGGAATTGGCCTAAATCACATTATTGTTGGAAAGAGCCAAGTATGGGACCATTTTTAAGTCCTATATAAAGAAAAAGACCCAAAATAAAGGTACAGGGGAAAAAGGTGATTTAGAGCCAGAAGACTGAGATTCAAATCCTATTTTTGCTCCCTCACTGTCTTATGTGATCTTGGGCACATCTCTTAACTTCCTTAAGTCTCCAATGCTATATCTATTAAAGAATGGGTTGGATCTAGATGTTTCATCTCTAAAGTTTCAACTCTAAATTCATAGTCTTATGTATGAATATTGGAGTGATATTCCCAATAGCCTGAGAAATAAAAAATATACCATCATCTAAATTCACTAATAAGATACCATGTCATTATATTATATGTATATAACATATAGTCTAAAAGTATATTACATATGTGTTAGAATAAGTAATATTTTATTTTATCCTTATAAAGCAGATAAAGATAAAAATAAAAGTATAAAGATAAATCACTGTTTTGATTTATTTTATCAATGTTGATATTTCCTCTAATTTTGTATAGTGCACCCTATCCAAGCTTTCTCATCCTGTTTAACTCTTATTCATGGCCTATATAAAAGCTCCAAAGGAGATACAACAAATATGCTGGGAGTTCTCCTATAACTCTCCAGACTTTGGGTGAGTACCAATAGTGCTGATGGGCTGTCCATTGGTTATTGCTTGCTCTCATCACATGACCATTCCATCTTCTTTCCCAGCCATCTATGTGCTGTGTTTTTACACAACAAATCTTTACTGCCACTTGTACTATCAGTTTTATGCTTTAGACTCTTTAGGCCCAAAATGTGTCTTTTTATCATTTTGTGGTCACCTACCACTTAGATTCCTCAAAGATTTACATAATTCATAATCCTATGGCATCACTGGGTCAAAAAATATAACCCTTTATTTCAATGAAAAGTTTAGAGTCTTCAAAAGAATAATCTTATTTATTAAATGCAAGTCATTTAAATGGCCAGCTCCTCTTACTCAATTTTAAACCACTTCATTGTCCATATGCAGTATTTCTTCAGCTATATATATATAATGATAGATCAACTCAACTGGATTACATTCAAGCACATATCATAATTTAAACAATAGGCATTCTTCATTCATTTAGATTTACTTAAATGGATTGTTAAACCAAACATTTTTCATTGGAAGATTCGCAATTTTTCAGTATTTAATGCAAATACAAAACAGTTACTTGAAAACAAGGAAATATGAAAGACTTTGTTATCTATAGGAAGCAGTGACAATAAAATAAATAAAAACATTTCAACCAGAAAACATAGCTATTTAAAAGAAATCTTATTCAATTCAAATAGTTGAAATGTCTTTAATTTCATATTTTTCATATTCAGTACACAAATTAAAAACCATAATAAAGTTCTCCATAATTACTTAATAATTAATGACTGCATAAATGACACACTTTTTTCTACTCTCTTCTTCTATCCTATAAAGGCAGCGATACAGTATACAGAATGCTACACATGAAATAAGAAGATATGAATTCAAATCTTGTGTAAGAAATTGAAATATAACTCTGGGATAGTCACTAAGTCTCTATCAATCTTACTTTACTTATCTGTAAAATGAATTGATTGGGATTTATGGCCTTTAAGATTCCTACTTACTCTAATTCTATGACCTTAAATTTGTATATTCCAAAGACTTGCTTTAATAGTCTGATTCTTATTATCTGAAAGATCTTACTCAAATTGGTTACTCTCTAGATCTCAGTGTTCACATATTTAAAATAAGGATGTTGGATTAGATGACTTTGAAGGCTCTTTCATACTCCAAATCTATGATCCTATAGACACAAATAAATAATTAGAATGAATTATAAATATATTATATATATATATATATATATATATATATATATATATATATATATATATATATATAATGTATAGATATCTATATTTAGAGAGAGAAAGAGAAATATCTCAGGCATCCAGTAGTATAATTCATTTATTTCACAAGAAGGAATATGAGATTCAAAAAGAGGAAGTGTTTTTACCTCAATCAAGTAGCTAATGTCAGAACAGGAACAAGAATACAAACTTTCACTTTATAATCTAGTATGTTATTCTATGTCTTTACAATAAGTCTTAATTTTAGTGTTGAAGATCAGTCAAAGAAAGCTACTCCAACCTTGATACTAAGATACTAAGTTGAATATTTGAATATATATGCATATGGATGTGTATATGTAGATATAAATATTTTAGATACTAAGTTGAATATTTGAATATATATGCATATGGATGTGTATATGTAGATATAAATATTTTTAGGTTTCCTCTCTTCTCATTTCATCAGTAATCATTTTATCTACCTGTACACAACTTCAAATTCCCTGCCAGGCTTTGATTTTTTTCTTTTCTTTTTAATTTCAATAGTATTTTTTCCAATTACATGTAAAAATAATTTTCAGCATTCATTTTGGTAAAATTTTAATTTCAAACTTTTTTTCTCCTTCCCTTCCTTATTTTCCTCCTCTCCAAAGCAGCAATCTAATGTAGGTTATATATGTATAATCCTTTTCCATATTAAGTCATAATGTGAAAAAAATCACAACTTAAGGAAGTAACTATGAAGAAAAACAGCAAACAAACAAAAAAGATGAAAATAATATCCTTTGATCCACATTCAGACTTCATAGTTCTCTTTCTGGATGCGGATAGCATTTTCTATCCCAAATCTATTGTCTTAGATCACTATATTCAGGAGTACTTTTCAATTGACCTCAAACCCTATATAGATGTTCATTGTTATATAAATAGAGCCATGAAGTAAAATAAACACCCTAATCTGTAACTAAAACCATTCCATATACTGACTCAGCATGAATGAATAGTGCGATAAGACATCTAAAAAATTAACCTGTTCTTAGACTATGTTAATTAGACTGTGTGGGAGACACAAAAAGAAAAGTTCACAGTATTTCTCATTCTCTACAGTATTTGTTACAAGGTACCAGTGCTCATGGGGACAAAAACTTTTTGATTACATATCCCAGAAGGCTTTTCACCTTTTGAGAAAGAGAAGATATTGCCAGTGATCTCCAAAGTTGGAAATTAAAAAGCAAAATGATCACAGTTTGTCACAAGAATGTCACAAGAAAACATAGGTCATGAAGACTATATACCACAATGGGTATCATATATCATTGAACTAATTCTCCATATTGTCACTATATTTGAATGATTTATGGCAAAAGAAGCTAAAATATATCGGTCTATAGGATATGCAATAATCCATAAAGAGGGAAAATGACCCAGGTGCTAAAGATTCACTTCTAAGACCATCAAGCCTTGCTAATACTATGTATGTTATTCAATCATTTCACTCGTGTCCATTTCTTCATAGCCTCATTTGGGGTTTTCTTGGCAAAGATACTGGAGTGGTTTGCCATTTCCTTTTCCAACTTATTTTACAGATGAAGAAACTGAGGGGAAAGTGTCTTATTTAGGATCAGATTGTCTGAAGCCAAATATCAGCACAGAAATATGAATTTTTTTTTATTCCAGGTCTGATGTTATGAGCAATGGTACCACCTAGCTGGCCCTTCTATTACTTTAGAAGGATATGGAAAGAACAAAAAAGATATACTCTTTTGTTGCCAGACCATTTCCTCCAGTATGTGTAATGTGCTCTCCTGGCAGTTACAATTACTAGTCTGTCCTAGACCCACCAGAGTACCTTTGACCACTGTCCTCTGCAGTGTGAACTCTACCCGGCTCGCCTCCTCTGAGGCCTTCAAAGGTCTCTGGCCACAATCTATTGAATCTATAGCTTAATAACCAGTAGCGCGCTCAAGAACAACCACGTGTAATCTTAAAAGCCTTTATTATACCTATTCACATAATGCCCTGACTGATGCCCTGACTTGTTGGTTCCCTAGTGAACACCTGGTCAGAAGACCCATGTGTTCACTACCAAAACCCTTACCTCTTTTGGCTATCCATCTTGGCTTGGCCACCCAGGCTAGGAAGCCAAGGTGAAGAACGCCAGGTTAAAGAGGGCGCTTGCTGCCTGCAGTGGGCTTACATAGGGCCTATGAGGTCACACACACAGCCAATCAGCGAGAGAGTCACCCATTACGAAGCTATCTCAATATGGCCAGGATCCCGCCCAAGGGCAGTCCTAATATCCACAGAAATTACTTCCAGGCCTCAATCTCCCGATGCGCTGTGGCACCCATTTAAAGGCCCCTTACAAGTATGCACAGACCTACCTAACTAGGAAATAAAAAGCATCTACAGTAACCAAGGTGATGAAGTAGAATGATTTTCAATATATAACTTCCCTGATAGTATCCATCCTAATTATGGTTGAGCTTTTGACAACAAACTCTTCAACAATGTATTATCTTTGACATGCATCAAGAAGTTATACATTATTATATACAAGGCTACTGAAAGTTAGAGCTTTTATTTATTGGATGCTGTTATGCATGCTGAGGACCCTGAGGCCTATATAGAAGTTTCAGTAGAGACAGCTTGTAACTTTTATAGTACATGCAGATAAAGTCAGGAATTGTGCTAGACTTCTGTCTTCCCTATAGGGTTTGGGTGGGAACCTTGTTTCTCTATTGATCTGTGATAAGATGTTTCAGAAAATAGAAAGAATAATTAAAGATGTTCTCTGACTAGCTATATCCTCAGCTCAGAAGATACAATCAAGCTCTCCAGCAATGGAACAGTCTATGAAATCTGGTGTCCAGGGAAAACACAGGAGAGTGGAAGAGTAGTTGTTACTATAGCAATTATATTTATGTAATAATTTAAGGTCTGCAAAATATTTTACATGTATTACTTTAATTGATCCTTACAACAAACAGTGAGGTGTTATTTTTCAGATGAAGAAACCAAGATGGAGTGAAGTAAAAAGAAAGAAAGAAAGAAAGAAAGAAAGAAAGAAAGAAAGAAAGAAAGAAAGAAAGAAAGAAAGAAAGAAAGAAAGAAAGAAAGAAAGAAAGAAAGAAAGAAAGAAAGAAAGGAAGAAAGAAAGAGACTTGACCAAGTTCACTGATGATAGAAAGATACCTCATGAAAAATAGTTGAAAGACTGGACAATGTCTCAGTCTATCAAGTAAACCTATCTTGATGAAACAGATTTTCTGAAGAAAAGAAAGACAGGATTCACGGAGAATCATCCAAAGAAACACCTCTCTACCAAATGAAGATGGTGAGTTGCCTATATAGCTCAGAATTTATGGAAAAGATCCAAAACACAATTCAGAGAAAGTAGAAACTGCTTGTAGGTACTAATTTCATGGTTAAGAAAACCTATAAGGCCTGTGAAAGTCTTTTGGAATATCTGTTCTTAAATTAGAGGAAGGTGATTCTAGACATCATTTTTTACTACCTATTTACTACCTTGACTTATTGGTCTAGAGACAATAACAATCAATCTGAGATATTCATTGGTTCAAGATTGAGACTAGAAGCTAGGGAATTTGAGTTTATAGAATAGAGAATATACAATATGTCATCACAGAAGAATCAGGCTGAGTTGGTCTGTGTTAGATCCAAAATAATCCAGAGATAAGGAGAGAAGTTATAAATGTATATTAAAGTAGTACATTTAATGAATATTCTGTTTTTGTAATGTCAGCATGTTACATTGTATATTGTATGTGACCTGTGTGTCTGATCCCTACTTATAATACAGATATTATAAGATATACATTTAGAATGTGATTTTATTCTATAGTGATTAATTAATGTTCACAACTATAGAAGGTGTACCTACACACTGGGTAAGTTTAGCAATGATTGTTTCAGTTAATTATGTGATTAATCAGTTAATTAGCTAATTAAGTTTGCTTATTTGTTTTTGTTGAGGGAAAGACATAAGGAACAAGATTAAGGAAAAAAGTCTCTAGAATTGTTTTTCACAAAATTATTAGGACCAGGAGCTACTCACAACATGACAATAACATACTACAAACTTGGGACTTCCCCTGAGTCCCTAGTTCTGATGGATGAGCTTTTGCTATATCTTACTGGAACATAGGCCTCTATCACTCTTTCCAAATGTTGCTGCAGCCCTAGACCCTTCAATTTTCTAACTTGTACTTTCCAACTCCCTTTTGTGTGATGGAAGAGGAGAGAGTCGGAGGCAGAGGGAGAGAGACACAGACAAAGACAAAGGACAGAGGGACAGGGAGATAGAGAGACAGAGAGACAAAGTCAGAGACAGAGAGAAACAAAGAGACAGAGAAAGAGAAAAAAAAGACACATAGGGAGACAGACTGAGTAACACAAATAGAGAGAGAAAAAAATTTTATTAAATGCATCCTATGTGCCAAACTCTGAGTTAAATACTAGAAATACAAATGAAAAAGAGGGGAGAGGGAAGCAGCTTACATTCTAATGGGAGAAGACAACATATATAAGTAAAAAGGTGTGTCAAGGAGGGAGAGAGGGGGTAATGGTTAATGGCAAAGTGGTAGGAGAAAGAGTCTGGAGAAATAAGCCAATTGTTAGTGAAGTAAAAACTAGCTGAGATTTCTCATAAAATGTGGTGATAGAGAATAAGTTATCAATCAAAAGAGTGAGATCACAGTGTGGTAGTTTCTCCAGGTGATATGATATGATATCTTAGAAGGAGGATGAATAGTCTATAGTATGAATAAGCATAGTCCTCCTCCATGAGAATTTAAGTCTCTTGAAAATAGATAATATCTAGCTAACTTGAATTTGTACCTCCAGAGTCTATTACAATATTTATCATACAATAAGTACTTAATACTTGCTCTTTCTTTCCATCCTTCCTTATATATCTATCCATACATACATATATATATATATATACATATATATATATATATGTCTATTTTTCTTCTTTCATTCTTTCTTGCCTTCCTTCTTTTCTTCTTCCTTCCTGGTTTCTTCTTTTCTTTCTTTGTTCTTTTTTCTTTCTTTCTCTTTTTCCTTTCTTTTTTCTTCCTTTCTTTCTTTCTTTCTTTCTTTCTTGCTTGCTTGCTTACTTCTTTTCCTTCTTTCTTGATTACTTTTCTTCTTTTTTTTCTTGCTTTCTATCTCTAAAAAAAATCTTAGGGAGAATACGTTCTAATTTCTATATTTTATCAATGAGGATAGTAGGGTTCCAGAAAAGTTGAGTCTTGCTTAAAAATCACAAAGGTAGCAAGTGGTAAAGCCAGGATAGCCTCAAACCTCTGACATATAATCCAGTATCTTTTCCACAAAAATCCCAATTATGAGCAGGCTTTTGATATGAACTTTTTACCCTCTCTCTGCCCTCCTCTCTTATCAAGGTCTTTTGTTCATGGATACAGGTTTTCCTACTGACTCTAAAGCAAAAGTCTATGCCTATTCACTAAACTCTGCATCATTTCTTCTTAATACAGTTTCTGTAGATGCACCAATTAATAACTGTCATTTACAGAAGCTATAGTACTAAATGAGCATTAGCATGGTTCTTTTCTGCTTGTCTGCACTGATGTCATTTGTTGCATTTTGAAAATTGTGAGAGAATTTCATTTGTGCCTGAGACTTTAGAAAGTAGACACACTGCCATTATCTCCACTGTGTCCCATCCCATTTCCCTGACCCTTATTGCTTCATGTTGAACTCAATCTACATTCTTTTTTTTTAATCTACATTCTTAAAAAAAAGTAACCATTGAAGACTCTAGACAATATCTCTTGAAATTTTTAATTTGTTTGCATGCTTTATCAATTTATTTGGTCATTTTAGTTGGATTTCAATTCAAATTACTTCTTTTGACCTTGATTCTACTTCATCTATTAAAGATTCCCTGGGTTTTTGATTGTACCATTTTGAGAATCCCTTCCTACAAATCAAATCACAATCCATTCATGCCTGAGCAACTTCTATGACAACAATGATAACAATGATGTTGACAACAGATGATGATAATGATGATGGTGGTGATAATGATGATCGAGCACCTACTACTGTCTTCTAGACACTCTTCTAAGCACTTCATAAATAATATTTCATTTTATTCTCACAACAACACTGGAAGGTAGGTTCTATTCACATCTAAATTTTACAGATAGAAAATAGCTATGATAGGTGAAGGGACTTGCTCAAAGTCACCCAGCTAATATATGACTTAAATCAAATTAAATTAAGATCTTCTGACTTCAGTCCCAGTGTTCTATTTAGTGAACTGATAATGCATGTCCTTCCAAAAATTTGCTGCAGGGAGTTCACATTGTACTGGAGTCATTTCTCACTTTCTCTGAAGGATGCAAAGGTAGCAGTAAAGTCTTCTATTTGTCTACCTGTCATATCTCTCTTGTCACATGGCCAGTCCATTTTTTCTTCCTGTCATTCAATTCCTTCATGACATCTTTACTCCTATATTACTTTGGAGATCCTTTTTGGTTGTATATGGTGATTTGTGATCACTCATCATTCACCTCTTCATTGCCCTTACTGTGATGCCTAAAAGTCAGTTAGTGAATAAATATTTATTCAGTCCTTATTATATGCCAGGCATTGTGCTAAGTGCTAGGGATGCAATTAAAAAAAAAAAAGACATCCTCTGTCTTACATTACATTACAATCTAATGGGGAAAGAATGCACAAAAAAAAGTTGAAAAGTGAATAAGAGGCAGAAATGTGTCCAATACAAGAACATGATGGAAAAGTACAAAGTAGTTTGGCACAGTTAATGACAAATGAAGAAATGGTTGACTTGGACACCCTCCTTAAAGGATTTCTTGGGGAGGAGCTTCCTGCTCTGCCCTCCAATCAAAGGATACTGATGAGGTTTGAGTACCAAAAGCTGAAAAGATGTCAAAAAATGATAAAGTCCAGAGGAGTGTGGCTCAGTTGGAAATGAAGAATTTTAAATTTTATTTTTAGATCTTTAGAGACAATAGGATTCCACATGTTGCTTGTATAAAGCATGAATAAAATGTTAGCTCCGAAAAGATGAGCTTTGGTTTGCTGAAAAAGTTGGTATAAGTAAAGAAGCTTTGCAAATTCCTGAAATCAAATCTCCTTTTCAACTCGGGGCTCAGCTCAGTATCCATCTCTTTATCTATCCCAGATAGACATATTATTGGCAACTTCTTAAACAGAGATTTTTAAACTAGAATCTTTAAGGTTTGCATCACTAGTATACTCTTCCAACAATGTTCTTGGTTTTACCCTTCAAATCCTTAATCCTATTATTCCACTTTTCCACTATATTCAACCCTGAGTAAAGTAATTGATCCTGAGATGGGTCAAAAATTTTTTCAGTTGTTAATGAGTCTCTCTGGGCTTAGCCTGACAGTTCCTCAGAGAATAGATTGTCTCATCAGAACTAAAGAGGAATCCTTTCCAGCTTGGAAGAGGAAAAAAAAAACAGAATTTGGGTTCTATTAGTATGCAGTTTGAGAATACAAGGTTACCTCTAAATCAAATTGAGACTGTGGGATGAAATAAATTAAATAATTTCCTGGTTCTGATTCTATAGATTCATTCTTTTGTAACCTCTCCTAAGCTCTAAAATATAATGTATGATCCATGAGCAAAATAAATCTGTTAGAGGCAAGACAAAAGATATACTGTGTGACAATGGACAAGTCCTTAACTTCTCTGAGCCTTTTTCCTCATCGGTAACATAATACTATTGGATTAGATGGTCTTTATTGCCCTTTCCAGATCTAAATCCTGTGACCTATAAATGAGTTTTAGCCCCAACTTTGCCACTAATAAGACTGAACAAATCACTTCCCCTTTCTAGACTTCAGTTTCCTCATCTGTAAAATGAGGAAATTAGAATAAATGAGCTCTTAATTCCCTTCCAGTTCTCTAAATGACCACTGATCTTTGACTAAATCTTTAAACCAAGTTTCTCTTTTCAGAAAGTAAAATCGAAGTTAAACAGGAGGGAAAAAAATCAAGCTGGGATTAGGCATTGAAGGGTAAGGGAAGATTTAGAGCTCTTAAAGAAGCAAGAGATAGGTTTCCCATGGCTCAGAAACATCTAAAGGAACACAGGAAGCTGCCTGCAAGAGGAAAGATTGAAGAGAGGTGAGACCTTGAGGCTGACAGAGAAATTCAAAGGAACAAAAGAAACAGGACTTTGAAAAGAGTTCAATAAAATAGTTTATGTGAGTTATTAGAAAAAGCATTCAACTGGTTTGAGGACAAAGCATAGGCAAAAGAAGCTATAAGAATAGTTATATCAGGGAATGAAATATAGTAAGAGAAGTAGCGACTCACAAAAGACTTAGATATTGAACTCAGAAATCATCCCTTTTACCTTTTTCATTTTAAAGTTGAGAGGTCATAACATTTTTTGGATCCTGCCCCCAGATACTTTCTATCTATGAACCTTGATTCATGCAAATGCTTTCTGTCTCAGTTTTCTCAACTATAAAATGGATATTTCAACAGTAGTTAGCTTGTGCCGGTAGATTAAGATATACAATGTAAAATTCTTTGTGAAGTTCTATGTAAATGCTAACTATCTAGTTGTAATAATATCAGCAGCTGAAATAAAATAATAGTAATAGTAGAAATAGTAGTAGCAGCAGCAGCAGCAATAATAAAAACAGCAGTAGCAGCAGCAGTAATAGTAACAGCAGCAGCAATAACAGCAGTAGTAGTAGTAGTATTAATAGCAGTAGCAGCAGCAGTAATAGTAGTAGTAGTAGTAGTAGTAGTAGTAGTAGTAGTAGTAGTAGCAGTAGTAGTAGTAGCAGTTAGGAGGAGGAGGAGGAAGAAAAGGAGTAATGTGAGGGTGAGATTCTATTCCATTTACTCAACAAGAATTTATCAGATAACTAGTAAGTACAAGATAATATACTATTTGCTGAACATATGAGTGCTGAGACTGCTGTCGAGTAAGATTTAAATTCAGATATGGCCTTAAGACACAAACTTTGTGACGTCTGTGACCCTGGACAAATCATTTAACCCTTACCTTCCTCACTGTCTTCAATTAGAAAATGGGAATAATTAAACCTACCTCATGGGGTATTTGCAAAAATCAAATGAGATAATATATTTAAAGTGTTTTGCATGAGACCTGGGACATAGCAGGACCTTTTCTTTCCTTTTCTTTTGCCCTAACTCACCATCAATGACTTTATATTCTACTGAGAGAATGGAACATAGACCGGGACAAGTTCACACAGAGTACAGAAAAAATGGTATCAAGAGTAGGAAAACACTATGGAAAGCAAAGAAAATTTGAAGTCAGATGGGGCACAATTTGAGCAGTGTCTTAAAGGAAAGGAGGCAAAAGTGACGATAGACTGCATACTAAACATGAGGGAATAGAAAACAGGTCCACTTACACCAGACCAGTGTTTTTTACCTTTGTATTCTGTTTTCTTAAATAATAGTAAAGTAGCCTCTGATCCACAACAGCTAATTAAACTGCTAACTCATCCATTGAATAAAACAAAATGCTATCTTCTTTTCCATGACCCCCAGAAAAATTCACTGAGGTTATTATTTCTCAAAAGATCAGGCTCCCTCAAGAACAATTCACTGAGGTTATTATTTCTCTGAAGATCATTTGGATGAGAGGGGAGAAATCTTTATATAATCATATTCCTTCCTCTAACCACTTTTTCTCCTGAAATCTTTCTCTATGTATAGTCTCCATTGCCCTATTAATCACACTTTTTATTTCAAAGCTATTGAAATTATATCAAGACTATACCCATTCTGTTCAGTATCTCAGGAAGTACTTCTACAGTAAATTTTCTGCAGTAGGAAGCTTTTCTGTTTTGTTTTGGTTTGGTTTGGTTTGGTTTTTTTAATATCTACTCTCTTCCATGATACCCAATTCCTTTTCTCACCCAGGCCACAAATGACATGTAATATTCTAACTTTTCATTTTTGATTCCCTGAATTTTATTTTCCTTCATGACCTTAAAGGTCATCTATCTTCATTGTTTACATTGTCATTTAGACCACAAAGGTACCATTAAAAGGGGAAAAAAAAATCATATTTGCTCTAGGATGGATCTACTTTAATAATAAAAAAAAAGTCACTTAAAACTGTGTCTACTCAATGCTGTCAACTGATTGATTTAGTCAATTTAGGGAAAATCCCATAGTTAAATCAGTCTTAAAGTCTTAATTGACTAGTCAATTAGATCAAAAACATTGATCTTCTTGCTAGTCTTAGACACTGAGAAAAATGGAACTCAAAGTATGTGATTAAATAATGTTGTCACTGAGCAAGATCAAGCAGTCCTAGAAAAAAATGGGATATTGTTAGTGGCCCATGATATAATACTCCATTGTGATGACCATGTTAGCACTCTGGATATCTTAGAATCCAGCCAGAGTCAGGATAAGCAAAAGTTCTTGGTCTTTATTCTTGGTCTTTAGCAATAGAAATGAAGGGAATGGACGTGCAGGATCTCCGAGACCTCTCTTCTTCATTTCCCACCCAGAAGTGACTCTGGCTAGTCTTACCCCATCCCCTAGTCCCTCCTACAATTCTCTGTATACACCAATTGTCGAGCCAGCACAAAATAGTGGGAAGGGCCATTTTCCAAGCATATTGTAATAGCATATTGTCCAATCGGTAATTAGCCTTAAATGCTCAGTTGTCTGACCTCAGTGCAGTAACAAAAGAGTTTCAGCCCTTTACACTCCATTTAAACTTTTTTTTTTCTTGTTGTAGAAAGAAGGTAACCATGGCTACATTTTTGGGATCGTAGGATTTAGTGAGTCTATTATGTAGAGATAATCCACCTCTATTCATTTGTAAGCATTTTAATACAAAGAAGGAAAAAGTAGCTTATTGTGATGGATGAGGGAGCAGTCCTGCAGATAGGAAAATATGGGTTCAAGTGTTTTCCCTGACATACTCTGTGACCCTAAGAAATCACTTAATCTCTCAGTGCTCTAAATACCTTTCCAAGACTAGAAATTAGAGCCAAGTTCCCCAATTTGGATCAGTAGATAGAATTTCCAAACAAGAGTTCCCTGAACCAATGATATCACAAATATAAAACAAATTCTGAAAATCAATCAAAAATAAATTTTAAGAAACAAGAAATTAGAATATGTCTGGGAGTTCTGGGGGTGGAGCCAAGATGATGGAGTAAAGTCGGGAAACTACTGGAGATCTCCTAGCTTCTCTCAAAAACTACATGAAACCAAGTCTCTGAACAGAATCTGATGGAATAAAACCACTCTCCAGCTCAAGACAGATTGAAAAAATTTCAAGAAAAGTCAATCTCACTGGGGTGAAAAAGTTGTCAGCCCAGATCAGAAAGAGGATCTTAATCACAGCAAATCATCAACTAAGACCCTTAGTCCTGGCTTAGTAGAGGAGCAAATCAGAGGAACAGCTTCCATTCCCAGCCCAGAAAGCAAAATCTGGTAAACCAAACTGTTTACTGAACAGAGCAGGCAAAGCTACCCCCCTAAAGACAAGGAGCCCCTGTGCTCAGAATCAAGGTTCAGAGCTGCACAGGAAGTTTGAAATGGTCCACCTTTACCCCAGGAGCAGAACTCTACCTTAAAAGTAATAAAGGAGGAAATACCAAAAGAAAAGGAAAGAAAATGAGCAAGAAACAGAAAAGAACTTTGATCATTGAAGACTACTAACAGGGCAGCCCAAAAGATAAACTTAGACTAAAACAGAATGTCCACAGAAGAAATCTCAAAAAGTGAGGTAAATTGCTCCCAAGTTCAAAAAGGCTTCTTGGAAATGCTCATAAAAGACTTCAAAGGCAAATAAGAGAAATAGAAGAAAAAATGAGAAACACAACTACTTAAAACAGTAGAATAAACCAATAGAAAAAAAAAGATATAAAAAATAACTGAAGAAAATCACATATTAAAAACTAGAACAGGGCAAATGGAAGCTAATGACTTTGTGAGACAGCAAGAATCAGTCAAACTAGAAATGGAAAAAAATATGGTTCTTCTCAGTGTTCAGCAATCTGAAGCAATCCCAACAGACTTGAACAGAAAATACCATCTGCATCCAGAAAAACCATTTAAGGAGACTGAATGTAAATCATCACATGCTATGCTCACTTCTTTTTTTTTTTTTTTTTTAATCTCTCCCATGGTTTTTCTCTTTTGCTGTAATTTTTCTCTCCCAATTTGATTCCAAAAGCAATGTATATTAAAAATAAATAAACTTACTACAAAAGAAAAAAGAAAAAAAAAAAAGAAACAATGAGTTTAATAGGTAGAATAATGGCTTTAGAATCAAGGGGACCTGAGTTGAAATATGATCTCAGATATTTGACCCTTACTACCTATGTGACCCTGGGCAACTCGCTTAACTCTAATTGCCTTACCCCCCCCCTTCAAAAAAAGGGAAAAAAAGGAAGAAAGAAAGAAAATATTCTCTCTTATACCAGACTTCATCACCTTGGCAAGATTTGATCTGAAACTAATGAAGAAATAAAGTATTTTTACAAGTGGACTCTGATTTTTGATAGTTATAAGCTTATTCATTCATTCATCAATTTAACCCACTTTGCACTAATCATAATCAGTCTTTTCCAAGTATACTCATATGCTACACTAGATGGATATGTTTTGCAATTGATATAGGTTTTCCATTCCATGCTAATAATCATAGACTTTCCACATCTGCCCATCTAATGTGACCTCTTTCCACGACCTCCCTTACGCTTAATACAGGATAGCCACTCAATTATGCTGAATATTTAACATTATAGAAATACTAATGAAGCGTATGGGGCTATTCTTCAATTGCTTCCCTTTCATTATATGGGCCCACTTTATTTCCTTTTTCTCTCATGATATCTAAGAAATTTAAATACAACCATCCTTTCATGTGATTTTCCTGATACACAAGGGCATTGTGTTTGTGTTCCAAATATATTCATAATCCATTCTGTTAAGCAACACCACTTTTTCTTATGATAAGGGGTGGGTTCAATAACTAACAAGACTTACATTCTTTCCATTTTAAGTATGAGCTCAACACTTTCTGTTATAATAAATAATTGAAAACAAAATAGATGCTCATTGATTGAGAAATGTCTAAACAAATTATATACATGAAAGTAGTGGGATATTGTTGTTCCATAAGAACAATGAATAGAAGAATTCCAAGAACTATGTGAAGACTGAGCAAACTAACCAGGAAAACAACATACAGTGCAAGGGAAAGAACAAGCAACAGCCACATATATAAATGTTTGTTATTGTAATAAATAAGTGTGTCCCTGCCCATAAGAAAAGATATTTCACCTAATATTGGGACTCAATTGATTTGTTAGTCACTTTAAAATATATTTTGTAATGGGATAGGACTTTCTAAACTGAGGAAATTGAGCCATTTTTTTTTAATGAAGATAATCCATAAAAAAGAAAACGAAGCTCTTTATTAAAATCATTTTACATTTTTAAACTAAAACGGATTCAGGTATAAACATTCTTAAAAGATTTTTAAAGTGGAAAAATAT
The DNA here is from genome assembly GCF_048593235.1 of Sminthopsis crassicaudata. NCBI lineage: Eukaryota > Metazoa > Chordata > Mammalia > Dasyuromorphia > Dasyuridae > Sminthopsis > Sminthopsis crassicaudata. Next base: position 265,261,993 of record NC_133621.1, read on the forward strand.
TTCATTAGAAAGAAATTTTTCATTCTAAAGAAGTTTTTTTTTTTTTTTTTTTTTTTTATCTTTCAAAATCTAGCTCCCTCTGTTGTTTTATTTTTTCTATTCCTACTTCTCTTGGATTCTAAGGAAATACCTTAATTATATTTATACTTTAGGTTTTGAAAGAACTATTGGTAGGAATGAGGGTTTCACCTATTTTAAGAAAGAAATATGTCTTATTCGTCTCTTTGAGAAAAAATATCTCCTGTACCCTGTAGTTTTCACATTAATTAATAGGACCTTGGAATATATATAGACAGATTAACCCCAAAGGCATAAAAGTAAACCTGGTCAGCATGCATGCATGAATTTGTGTGGTGTGTTTGGGTATGGGTGGGTACCACATACACACATACACACACACACACACACACACACACACACACACACATACACACACATATACATACACATGGGCCTAATTATGTCAGTGTGAGGAGACTTTTTAAAGTGTATCCTATTTGAAACATATGAATCTTAAAAATATTATTTAGCTTAAAAAGAAAATAGTAAAGAAAAAAAATCACATTTACAAATATGTATTAAGAACCTATTTATGTTTCAGGAATGGGATAACTAGGTGGTATAGGTACTGGGCTTAGAATCAGGAAGACTCATCTACATGAGTTCAAATCTGGCCTCAGATATTTACTAGCTTTGTGACCCTTAAATAGTCCTTTAACTTTGTCTCAGTTTCTCATCTGTAAAATGGGTTGTAAAATGGCAAACCACTCCAATATCTTTATAAGAAAAGCCTGAATAAGATCACAAAGAATCAGATATGACTAAGAAGACAGGACAAAAATTAAGTCTTTGCCCTCCATGAGCTTATATTTTACTGGAAGAATATAACGTATGCATAAGTATTTAAACAAGGTCATTTCCTGTGGAGGAGGAAGGAATTTATGACCAGAGGAGAACTAGAGATCATTATTGATCACAAAATAGAAGATTTTGATTACATCAAACTAAAAAGTTTCTGTACAAACAATACTAATGCAAACAAGATTAGAAGGGAAGTAACAAATTGGGAAAATATTTTTACAGTTAAAGGTTCTGATAAAGGTCTCATTTCCAAAATATGTAGAGAACTGACCCTAATTTATAAGAAATCAAACCATTCTCCAATTGATAAATGGTCAAAGGATATGAACAGACAATTCTCAGATGATGAAATTGAAACTATATCCACTCATATGAAAGAGTGTTCCAAATCACTACTGATCAGAGAAATGCAAATTAAGACCACTCTGAGATACCACTACACACCTGTCAGATTGGCTAAGATGACAGGAACAAATAATGATAAATGTTGGAGGGGATGTGGGAAAACTGGGACACTAATACATTGTTGGTGGAGTTGTGAAAGAATCCAGCCATTCTGGAGAGCAATTTGGAATTATGCCCAAAAAGTTATCAAACTGTCCATACCCTTTGATCCAGCATTGCTGCTATTGGGCTTATATCCCAAAGAAATACTGAGGAGGGGAAAGGGACCTGTATGTGCCAAAATGTTTGTGGCAGCTCTTTTCGTAGTGGCTAGAAACTGGAAGATGAATGGATGTCCATCAATTGGAGAATGATTGGGTAAATTATGGTATATGAAGGTTATGGAATATTATTGTTCTGTAAGAAATGACCAGCAGGAGGAATACAGAGAGGCTTGGAGAGACTTACATCAACTGATGCTGAGTGAAATGAGCAGAACCAGGAGATCGCTGTACACTTCAATGCTGTATGAAGAGGTATTCTGATGGAAGTGGAAATCTTCAACATAAAGAAGATCCAACTCACTTCCAGTTGATCAATGATGGACAGAAACAACTACACCCAGAGAAGGAACACTGGGAAGTGAATGTAAATTGTTAGCACTACTGTCTATCTATCCAGGTTACTTATACCTTCGGAATCTAATACTTAATGTGCAACAAGAAAATGGGATTTACATACATATATTGTATCTAGGTTATATTGTAACACATGTAAACTGTATGGGATTGCTTGTCATCTAGGGGAAGGAGTAGAGGGAGGGAGGGGATAATTTGGAAAAATGAATACAAGGGATAATGTTATAAAAATATTACTCATGCATATATACTATCAAAAAAATTTATAAATAAAACTTTAAAAAGATAAAAATAAATAAATAAATAAACAAGGTTATTTGAGAAGAAAGAAGTCACTAAGAAAGGGAATGGTGACAATAGAAGAGGATGAATATGTAAGTAGTCAGAAAAAGTTTCATATATAAGATTTCATCTGAGGAAGATAAAGATTTTAAAAAGCAGAAAGGATGCAATTTGAAGGTAGAGCCAAGATGGTGGAGAAAATGCAATGAGTCACCTGAGCTCTTCCCCAAAACCCCTCCAAACACTTTCAAATAATGCCATTAAAAAGTCCTGGAGCAGCAGAACCCACAAAAGGACAGGAAGAAATAATTTTTCAACCAAAAACAATCAAGAAGGTCAGCAGGATAGGTCTGTCAAACTGGGGTAAAAGTGGAGCCTTACTAACACAGTCTCAGCCCCAATAAACCAGGAACAGGTCTTGGGAGTCATTGAATCAGCAGTAGCAGCTGCTGCTTCCAGAACTCTCAGTTTACAGACCTTAAGAGAATCAAAATAGGAAAACTGGTCAGAAGGAGATTATGGGGGTCCTGTTGCTAGCACTGAGGCTGTTGCTTTGCCCATACACAGCCCTGGGTGGCAGGCTCAGGATGAGGAAGAGCACTATAGCATACCAGAGCTTGTGGCCACATTTGAACAGGGACTGTCATCATATTTTTAGGGCAGAGAAGAATGCTTGTGGTCATTGTGGTCAAAGCATAGGACAGAAGAACAGTAAACATACCTCTTCTTATACCATTTTTGAAAAACTGAAAACTTTTAGGTCCCTAGAAGTATCTCTGAAAACAGCTTTCCAAAACCCTTGAAGCTTGGGATAGTGAACCCTAGAAGCAGAGCCCCACTCTAACAGAAGATTAAAAAATGAAGAAATAGCTTTGAAAATGAGCAAACAATTGAAAAAAATTCTGACTACAGAGAGTTACTATAGCAATAAAGAAGATCAAAACACACACTCAGAAGATAACAAAGTCAAAGCTCCTACATCCAGAGCCTTCAAGAAAAATATGAATTGGGCAAATAACACCTTAAAAAGAAACTAGACCAAATGGTTAAAAAAAAGAGTAGAATTGCCCAAATGGAAAAGGAATTACAAAAGCTCACTTAAAATAATTCATTAAAAATTGTAATTGAGAAAATAGAAGCTAATGAATTCAAGAAGCAATCAAAAAAAAACCCCAAAAAAATAGAAGTCAGCATAAAATGCCTCATTGGAAAAACAGCTAAACTGAAAAATAGAAACAGAAGAGATCATTTAAAAATTATTGGACTACTTGAAAACCATGATCAAAAAGAGTCTAGATATCTTTCATAAGTGATAAAGGAAAACTGTTCTGTTATTCTTTAATCATAGGGTAAAATAGAAATAGAAAGAATCCACCAATCATCTTCTAAAAGAGATCCCCTGTAAATGTTCTGTCATCTCTCAATTGTAATTCTTCTCTGGGAGGAGGTTTCTTTTCTGTATAATCTTTTTCTCTGTGAGCAGGTTTCTTGGGAAGCTTTTGGAGCCTCCAGCCAGAGCAAAGGTAAAATCTCGAATCTTCTTCTTCCCTTCCAAAAATGTGGGATTGCTGGACTTGCAAATCCATGGGGATGTCTTCTCCTTGACCCAATCCAGACTTGACTCCTCAGACTCAATGTTCCTCTTTTTATCCTTCCAGAGAATGGGCTTGTGGGTACTCCCAGGGGCTTGTGGGAACTACTTATACCAATGAAATTGCTCCTTTAAAGTATTCCTTCAAAGGTGTAAACTCCCTTAAAGATTTGAACTAAAGGTGTGAACTCTGAGCTAGAGAATTACCAAGTAGCAATTTAGCACTTAGTAAGAACTGAACAATCCCCAAATGATAATTCCCAGGAATATTGTAGTCAAATTCCAGAACTCCCAGGTCAAGGAGAAAATATTGCAAACAACCAGAAAGAAACAATTCAAGTATCATGGCGCCACAGTCAGGATAACACAAGATTTATAGCAGCTTCTACACTGAAAGATCAAGGGTTTTGGAAAATGGTATTATCTATACAATTGAGTATAATCCTTCAGGGCAAAAATGAATATTCAATGAAATAAAGGACTTTTAAGGATTCATGATGAAAAGATGAGAGCTAAATAGAAACTCTGACTTTCCAATACAAAACTCAAGAGAAGTTTAAATAAACACACTGGAAAGAGAACTCCTAAGAGATTCATTCAAGTTAAATTTTTTACATCCTTTCTTGAGAAGATGGTACTTGTAACTAAAAAGAACTTTCTCATTAATAGGGTGAATAGAAAGAGTACACAGAGGGCACAGGTAGAAGTTGAATATGAAGAGATATCTTTAAAAAGAATAAAATTAAGATGTGAGAGAAGAATGAACTTTGAAAAAGGGAAAGGAAAAGTTAGAAGTGAGCAAATTATCACACATAAAAGAGGCAACAAAAAGTTGTGGTTTTTTTTGGTGGAGAGGAAGATGCAGGAGGTCAGAGGAAATAAGTACGCTGTATTCTCATCAGAAATGACTCTAAGAGGGAACATACTACAATCAATTGAATATAGAAATCTATTTTATTCCCCAGGAAAGTAGGAGGGGGATATGATAAGAAAGGGGGTGAGGGTGAGTGATAAAAGGGACTCCAGATAGGAGAAGGTGGTAATCAGAAACAAAACACTTTTGAGGAGAGACAGAATAGAATAAACAAAGTGGGAAATAGGATGCAGAGAAATACAGTTAATAATCTTAACTATGAAAAACATTGAAGCAAGGTTTTTTTTTCCTGATAAAAGCCCCATTTTGCAAACATATAGGCAAGTGAGTAAAAAAAAATAAGAGCCTTTCCCAAATTGATAAATTATCCAAATATATGGACAGTTTTCAGATGAAATAATCAAAGCTATTTATAGCCATATAGAAAAGCGCTCTGAATCACTACTTATTGGAGAAGTGCAAATTAAAACAATTCTGAGGCATTACTTCATATTTATTAGATTGACTAATAAGACAGAAAAGGAAAATAATAAATTTTGGAAAGAATGGGGGAAAGGGCAGTGAGAAACAGTAACGCGTTACTGGTGCAGTTGTGACCTGATTCAACAATTCTGTAGAGCAACTTGGAACTATATCCAGAGGTTTATACAAAACCATTCACATCCTTTAACATAATGACCTAGCAATACCACTACTAGGTTTATATCTCAAAAATAAGAATTGTTTTTCTGAGAGAATCCAGCTCATCATTTCTTACAGCACAATAACAGGAAGAAAAAGGACCTATATGTATAAAAATATATTGTTTCTTTTCTGGTGTCAAAGAAATATAAATTTAGGGTATGCCCATCTATTGGGGAATGGCAGAACAAAATGTGGTATGTAGTTGTAATGGAATATTATTGTGCTATAAGAAATGAACTAGATTCTCTCAGAAAAACCTGGAAAGATTTACAGAAGCTGATATGAAGTGACATGTACAGTGTATAAAGTAACAGCAATATTATAAAATGATCAGTTATGAATAACTTAGTTATTCTCAGCAATACAATGATCCAAGACAACTTTGAAAGATTTTTGAGGGGAAAAAATGTTTTTCATCTCCAGAGAAAGAACTGATAGTGTCTGAATACAGATTGAAGCATATCTTTATTTTTTTTATTTTTTTTTATTTCTCTTGAGGTTTTATATCTGTTTTCTTTCACAACATGACTAATATGGAAATGTTTTATATGACTATATATGTATAACATATCAAAATGCTTGCCTTTTCAGTGAATGGGGGTGGGGCAGGAGGAAGGGAGAAAATTTGGAACTCATATTTTTAAAAACAAATGTTAAAATTATTTTTACATATAATTGGGGAAGTAATAAAATACTAAAAAAAAAAGGAAAGAGAAATAAAAAGTGTCTTCTGTTGGAGAAGGGGTCATGCAGGGTCATGGAGAAGGGGTCATATGCAAGGTCATGGAGAAGGAAAATAAAATACAAAAGTATTATAAGTTATAGCCCCAATTGATGTTGTTGTTCACTCATTTCAATTGTCTCCATTCTTCATAATCCCATTTGAGAGTCATTTGCCATTTCTTGTCAAAGTACAAGAAAGGTTTGCCATTTCCTTCTCCAGCTCATTTTACAGATGAGGAAACTGAGCAAACAGAGTTAATTGACTCACCTAGAGTCACATAGCTAATAATAAGTGTCTTAAGCCAGATTTGAACTTGGAAAAGATGAGCTTTATTGACTAGGAAGGAAGGAAGGGATGAAAGGAGGAAGAGTGAGAAGGAAGGAGGGAGGGAGGGAGGAAAGGAAGAAAGGAGGGAAGGAGGAAGGGAGGAAGGAAGGAAGGAAGGAAGGAAGGAAGGAAGGAAGGAAGGAAGGAAGGAAGGAAGGAAGGAAGCAAGGAAGGAAGGAAGGAAGGAAAGGAGGGAGGAAGGAAGGAAGGGAGGGAGGGAGGGAGGCAGGGAGGGAGGAAGGAAGAGAGAAAAAGAGGGAGGGAAGGAAGGAAGGGAGGGAAAGAAGGAAGAGAAAGAGAAAGGGAGGAAAAGAAGAAGAGATGGAGACAAAGAGGAAGGGAGGGAGGAAGGAAAGGAGGCAGGGAGAAAGAAAAACTTTCCAGTAGAGAAATATTCAGGATAGATTGGGAGACTTAAACAGGGGACAAAAAGTCAGATTAGAAGGGTTTTTTAGTAATACAGCCATAAAGTGAGAACTAGAAGCTGAATAAACATTCTCCTCTAAAGAGATCAATACAGTGTATATACCTGAGCTCTTGTGAGCTTTTTAGAAGTCCTGAGAGGCATATTTTTGTCATTTTGGCCTGCAATAAGTGTGTGTGAGTGTGTGAGAGTGTGTATGTGTGAGAGAAAGAGAATATGTGTTCGAACCACTCCCTACCCCCCTACCCCGCACGTCCCCGCACACATAAGTATAAGGGAGAGAGAGAAAGAGAAAGGGGGAAGGCAAAAAAAGGGGGAAGACAAAATAACCTGCTAATGAAAATTATAAAGTGTTCTGTAACTAGAAGTTGTACAGAGAGATTGCTAAACTATTCTACCTGACTACAGCAAGCATGTATGTATGTATATATATATATATATGTATATATATATGTACTATCCATATGCTATCCATCTATCCATCTCCAGAGAAAGAACTGATAGTGTTTGAATACAGATTGAAGCATACCTTCAAAAAATTATATATATATGAAGGATGTTTATGGGGTTGAAGGAACAAGCCTATTATTGACCACTGAATAGAAAGAGTTGATGGCTTAGAGATTTAAAAGGAAATGACTCATTATTATTCCAACTGTGAAGTTCATGCATATTCTTTAAACCTCTCACTGGAAGTGATAGATAAAAAGGGTGACAACTCTTCTCTCACTTTAGTTATATGGCAATTACTCTCATGTAGCTTGGTGATTCAACAAGATGAGCTTGAGTCTAAGCTTCAAACCTGATTTCCTTTACCTGATTACAGGTGACCAGTCAGAGATCCTAACACAGACACATCCAGTCTTGGAAGCAACCTCATGACTTTAAAAGTAGAAAAGCTGATCCCTTGGTCGGGGGGGAAAAAAAAAACAAACCCTGGAGACAAGAGCAAAAAAAAAACAACTAACAAGAGGTTAAACATAAACCCTGGACTAACTTCCCAAAATACATGAACTTGGAGTTGTTAGGACACTGCAGTATCAAAATGAAAGGTAGCAATGCGAATTCAAGTTCTAAAAATTGTTTAGTTTTCTGATATTTTAGCGTCTTTGTCCCAGTAGAATAGAACAGTCATTCATCCTATTGTCTATTTAGCTTATTTAAGTTTTTTGTCAATACCCATTAAATGTAACTATTAAATTTTATTTAAAGTTCCTGTCATTTCAAGCTAAGATACTTTTATTATGACATTTCTTTCATGAGCAGAAAATAAATACTTGCTCCATGCCTGTTTATACTAAACATTGTTTACCTTTTTGTTCTATATCTATTTGGACCTTACTCATGGGCTTAAAAAGTAAATTTTCCACAAGGCACAAGAATAGGGATATAATGAGCTCAAGGATGCGAGGGAAAGGAGTGTAATCTCTCACATTAGAGGATATCTTCCTCAGCAGATGGACCCCTATTTAGTAAAGAAGGAGAAGGTATTGCCTCAGCCCCTATGGACCCAAAAGTTTTAGAAAGTTACTTAGGAAGGAATTGAAAAATGAGTGGATATCTATGAGTGGCTAAAGAAGTTATAGTATATGAATGTAATGGAATATTGTTCTGTAAGAAATTATGAGCAGGCTTGCATGAACTGATGCTGAGTGAAGTGAGCAGAACCAAGAGAACACTGTACACAGTAACAAGAAGATTATGTGATAATCAACTGTGGAACATGGCTCTTTTCATCAATGAGATGATTCAAAATAATCCTAAGATGAGGGATGGAAAATGCCATCTGCCTCCAGAAAGAGAACTATGGAGAATTAATGTGGATGGAAGCATCATATTTTCATCATTTTGTTTGTTTTCCCTTTCTTGTGTTTTTCCCTTTTGTCTTGATTATGACTAATGTGGAAATACATTTAAGATGATTGTACATGTGTTTTAAAAAAAGGCCAGGGCACTAAGAGATAGTATCACCTTGTCTTCTTAAAGCAATATCTGGATGATTGATTGTAGACAATACATTATAGAAGACATTCTATTCAGACATAGGTCCAGGCTTCGAAGGCCCCATCCAACTTTGGCATTCTGTAAGGCTATCCTCAGTCTAGTGTTATGTCATATACATAGAGTGATATAAGATGATTAAAACACAGTTGACAGGGATGCCAGTAAATTTGCAGTCAAGTAGAAAAGATCAGATATGTTCACAACTATGCATACAAAAATTGTGACTATAATATGAGATATACCCTAAAAGAACAATAAAGAGGTATAAAAGGCTGTGGTAACTAAAAAAAAAGATGCTGCTACTAACTAAATGAATCACAGAAGAGATTTTTGTTTTATATCTTAAAGGATGAGTATAAATTTGTAAAACAACAAGGAATATAGAGGAAAAGGTAGACAGAAAGTTATTGTAGGTAAAGACTAATTTAGGAAAGCTGTCAATGGGAAAATAGTGAGTATGTTCAGGGAAAAACAGGAAGAACATAAGAGGACAGACACAAAGTAATGGAAGAGAAGCCTGGAAAAGATAACTTTAGCCAATTTGTTAAAGGGCATGAATGCCAGAAGAAAAAGGTTCCAGACCTTTTTTGATATGCAATTGGAAGTCATCCAATTTAGTATATGAGCAAAGACATAACATAATCAAAATTGTGCTTTAGGAAAATTGGGTTTTTTCCACTTGAAATTTCCACTTGATTTAGGGAGAAACTCTAATAATTAGAGTTATTTGAAGGTAGAATGATTTGCCTTAGGAAATAATTGGTTTTCTATCATTATAAGTCTTTGATCTGAAATGGAATGATCACTTGTTGGGTGTGTGATAGCAGGAGTTCCTTTAAGATATAAATTGGAATGCATGGTTCCATAGGTCCCTTCCAATGCTAAAATTTTGTGATTCAGTGATTATAAGGAGAATCTTTTGATTTAAATCATAAAGAATTTCAGAAATCCTTTCACTCTCTCCTTTCATTTTACAGATAAGGAAACTGAGGTCCATTGAAACCAAATGACTTTCCAAATATTGAACTAGGAATAAATAATAGAACTGGAATTTAAATTCAAGTACTCAACACCAAATCCTGTGTTCATGTAATTTCAACAGTGTAAAGAGTTCTTCTTTAAGAAAAGTCCTTCTATCAGTGCAGTTTAACAATTATTCTTCATCTTAAAGTCTTAGAATAGGGTTGTGAGATATAAGCTCTTTCCACAGAAATATGCAAATAATTACAACATCCTATAAAAGCAACATCCCATTATAGATATTATATTTTAAATTTGTAGTTAAAACCAAACCAAATTGCATGAGGGTCATGAAGAAAGGAAAATAAGGCAAAGTTTGGAGTTTAGCTATAGTATGCATGCTTGATTGCTTTATGAATATTAACTTTTCCCCAGGAGGTACTTAGGCTCTTTTTTATTATCATGCAATGTTTATGGTGGAAGAAGAACATATAGGGATAAGTGTGTGAAGGTAGAGTAGGAAGTTTTATCTTCTGGAGTATCCAGCAAATGGGAAACAGGGGAATGACCTTATGGCCAAAAAGAAAGAGATATAATGCTTAATCTTCCTCTCCCGAGTATATGCTTCTACTATCTTATAATAGGACACACTCACTTCTGCAATTGCATGTAATAAAACAGACTTTTACTCCTTTCTTCAATCCTTTCTGAGTCCAAAAGGTTTATTTCTCACAAGGTTCTCTCTTTTTTTGTGACATGTACGTTTTAGGCAGTCAGTCCTATGAAATCTGTGGTCTTCTTAGAATGAGATTTTGTTTGTTTGTTTTTTCATAATTGAAAAAAAAAGCTACATTTTCAATTAGAAAGTAGTTAAAATTAAGGTGTGTTTTTTTTTTCCATCCAAAATAAGATATCCTGAAGTTTATTCAGGGACCTTGGTTAAGAATCCCTGTATCAGAGAGTTGCATACAATAAATAGAAGTTAAGTGACTTGCCCAACACTATAAAGTCTGTATGGGTTAGAAATGTGAATTAAGCCTTTCTTGACCTTGAGGCTAGTTCTCCATTTACTAGATGTGCAGTTTATAATATATCTATTTTTCTTTAGAGCTATGAATGCAATATACACACATATATACATAGGCATACACATTTTCCAAATGTGTATATTTGAAAACAGAAGGCAAGTATCATTGTAATATAAGAACATAAACTTGAAAGCATGAGCAATTCTAATTTAGAAAATTTTATGTATAGTATGCAGACATTCTGAAAAGATCTTTAGAATGAAGTTCTTCAAAATAAAACCACTTCAAAGCTTGATAGCTGTTTAAATGCCTTAGCATTGTGCTGTTCTCCCATTGTAAGCTCATAATAGCATCCACCATAATGCTCATGAATGGCATGAATTGGCTTGCCTACAAAAGGGGATGGAACTTTAGTGATAGAGTATTCTAAAAATGTGTGTTGACATTTTGCAGGTCATGAATATATGTGAAAATACTCTACAAAGCATTTTGAGAATGTTAGCCTAGAGAAATTATACCATCTTCTGTGAGGCTTTAATTAAATATATTCTATTTAATAAGAGGAGTCAAAGCTTTTCTGTTCTCAGAGAATTATGGAATGAAGCTTATACATTTATGACATTAAAATACAAAAGTAATGTCCTACAGAACTACTGCTGTGATTATAGCATGCATGTTCCCTTCCCCTTCAAAAAACAGCTGGGTTCAGTATAAAGCAATGTGGTTCATCTACAAGATGCTGACTAATTGGTTTGACTGAATTCTACAGATTTCAAATAATTATTTTGGCATTGTATACAAGGTGCCATTGACAAGGACAAGTTCTGTACAAATGTTCAGCCTCCCTACCCTAGATCTGACTCATTTATCCTTAAAATCTTCCTTTAACATTAATCATACACTAACAGCTCTCTGTGGATACAAGATATAAGAAAAATCACAGTGTCTACCCAGTGGGTTTCCTATCTTTATAGGACAAATAAAAATAAAAAATAATGGGAGAAGACATGCCTCTTTTTTTAAATGTGTACCAGAAATACCTATAAGATTAGACAGTCGCGGGGATTATTACAAAGAAAGATTGCTTTATTCTATGAAGCAGACCTTAAAATGCAATCCTGAATCTTCTCTGAAGAGTCATCTTATTGACATCTTGAAAACAAAACATTAAGGAAACTACTTAATTTAACAAAAGCTCCAAAAATAAAACTAAACTGCTTACTAGCCACTCTTTTCCGCAAGGTTGTAATAAAATGAAAACAGATTACATCCTTAAATAAATTCAAGTGCTATTATATGAATATGGTTGTGGGTGAGTATGAATTCAGCATGATGGGAGACAGAAGAAAACCCCTCCCTTCCCTATATTTTTAAAACTATAAAATAAACATTTCTCAACTCATAATCAAGTTGTGTCTACAAAATTACTTCATAAATTGGCTGCTGGATTATTAGAATACATTTCCCCTATAAATATTATCAATAAGCATTGTTATTATATTATAATATAATATATACAATATTATTATTATTATAAATAAGCATGTACTTAATAAGTTGTTCAATGAGTAATTGATTAATTAATTAATAGAAAAAGAATGAGGAGATGAGTTGTACCTACATCCCAAGTTCTTCATTTATCATGTGGACATGACAGAGAGAGAAAAAAAAAAAAACCAGGGTATGGCATCCTTGGCAGACTCTATACATTGATATAATGTTTGTTTATGTTTCTATATTATTTTAAATTGCTATTCAAGTATATGGTCCTTTATAGTAATTATTGTCCAAGCTTATAAATGTGTTTTGAAATTGAGAAAGAGGGAGTTTCCTCATTTATAAAATGGGAATTGTAATAGGACCTACCTCCCAGTGTTGTTGGGAGAATGAAATGTGTTAATATTTATAAAATTCTTTGCAACCCTTAAAGCATTTCAGTCATGTCCAACTCTTCAAAAGTCCTTGACAGACACTGGAGTAGTTTACCATCTCCTTCTCCAGCTCATTTTACAAATGAATAAACTGAGACACTCAAGGTTAAATGACTTATCCAGGATCACACAGCCACTATCTGAGGACAGATTTGATTTATTATTGTTAATATTATTATAGCTCTAAAAGGGAAAAGAGATCTTCTCCCAGGTTTGAGTAGGAATGGCAAGTTGATTAAAGAGATTTTTGGAAACTTTATTAATATCTCAAAGCTTTTACATGTATCCAAACATCCTTTTGAGCCCAGAGAAATAATTAATAAGGGGCGGAGCACCAGGTATAAGAGATAAATTGTTGCTTTGGTTTTGAAATTACATTCTGAATATAGCTAAGGCTCACATGGTTACATAATTGATTTACAAATACCAAAGCCCAATTCAAACCAAATATTAGAATAAAAGAGAAAATCAAAAGGGGTTACATTTGTTTGAGCTTGGTTATTCTTCAAGAACATTGTCCTTCAAAGATTATAATACATTTAATTATAAATGTAAATAAATAATAAAAAACACTAATGCATTGTTTGTGAAGTTGTAAACTGATCCAACCATTCTGAAGGGCAATTTGGAACTGTGCCCAAAGAACTGTGTGTACCTTTTGATCTAGCAGTGTCTCTACTGGATCTGTATCTCAAAGAGATCATAAATGAAGGAAAGGGATCCACATATGCAAAAATATTTATAGCAGCTTTTTTTGTAGTGTCAGGAATTGGAAATTAAGTGGGTGCCTATTAGTTGAGGTATGGCTGAATAAATTAAGGTATATGAATGTTATGAAATATTATTGTTCCATAAGAAACAATCAGCAGGATGATTTCAGAGAGGCCTGGAGAGACTTACATGAAGTGATGCTAAGTGAAGTGAATAGAACCAAGTTGCTGTATGTGGCAACAAGATTATGTGATGACCAATTCTGATGGACATGGCTCTTTTCAACAATGAGATGATTAGGCCAATTCCTATAGACTTATGATGGAGAGAGTCATCTGCACCCAGAGAAAGGACTATGGGGTCTGAATTGGATAACAATATAGCTTTTTCACCATTTTATTGTTGTTTGCTTGCTTTTTGTTTTCTTTCTCATTTTTTTCCTTTTTGATATAATTTTTCTTGTACAGTTTGATAAACTTGGAAATATTTTAGAAGAATTATACATGTTTAACCTATATTGGATTACTTGTTGTTTAATGGAAGGTGGGGAAAGGGAGGGAGAAAAATTTGGAATACAAGATTTTGCAAGGGTGAATATTGAATACTATCTTTGCATATATTTTTATAATAAAAAGCTATTGTTTAAAAAAAAAAAAAAGGTAAGCTGTCCTTCAATGCCTCTTTTTGACATTAAGGAATTCTAGATTCTCAAAGCCTACTGTAGCATGGAGTATAAAGGCAGTCAGCTCCTTACAAGCTGGAAAGGTTTCCTTAGGTGCCAGAGGATGGGCTAAATATCTGCCATCCATGGACCAACCTAGATAATCTCAGAGTTGTTCTTACCAAGTGGATCATCAGATTATCAAATATTTTCAGTCACAGCAATGCATGACAATAAAATTAAAATTAAAAATTATTAAATGTAAAGTTTTTGAAAATGTTTTAAAGACAACAGCCTTCTTAAAGTGTAGATTGTCATATGCCTCAGATAAGGTGCTCTGCTATGCTAAAAAAATCAAAATTCTTTGACATTGAAATTATTCTGCTGAATGTTTCCTCTGAGTTACTCCTTCATTGTAAGTAAGCCTACTGCCAGATTCTTCCCAGACCCTCAGCATATGAATATCCTGAATTTTCAAATGAGATCCTAAATGACCTACTCATCTCCTAGAAGTTTCATAAATATTTTGAAAGTAGTTTCAGAATCATTGTTAATAGAATTAAATCATATTCCAATGTTTAGAATAATAAAGCTGTTTGTAATGGTGACAGTAATTGCAGGCCATGCTCCATAATTAATATAAACCATAAAACACTCAATAGCAAAAGATTAGAATTGATCCTATACAAATTAATTTGTGTGACTTAAACAGATTCATAGGAAAAGCCAGTGAACAGAAGAGGCTTTTCTGACCTCATAAATGTTAAACTAAACAAGTAAATCACAGGATAGCTCTAATATGTTATATGCAGGTGTTTGACAGATTTGGATGTATTGGTACTGTTAATGAGGGGAAATGGATGTCATTTAACTTATTAATTAAGTTAGGATAGTATTATTTCTGTGATAAAATTTTCTCAGCCAGCATAAAGTATTTATTAGGAATAAGTGTGTGTGTGTGTGTGTGTGTGTGTATGTGTGTGTGTGTGTGTGTGTGTGTGTGTGTGTGTGTGTATGCATAAGTATGTGCCAGCACTCTTCTAGATACTAGGGATAAAACAATCCTTATTCTCAATGATTTTACATTTAATGGAAGTCACAGGCATATATGACTACATACAGGATAAACATAAAGAGAATAAATGCATGTAAATGTGAAATAATTAGACAACCACATTGGAAGCATTGGGAAAGACTTATGTAAGGGAATTTCAGGCATGAGAGAGAGCCAATAGTTCCCAAAATTTGTTTTGTGAAACTATGTTATCTAGGATAATAGAAATAGAGGTTCCATCAGGAAATATCAATGCTAAATAAAATTCTATTGAATTATTGAATTGAATTGCAAATAATTCCAGAATAGAGGTTAGATGTTACAAGGGCAAGCTACCTGTACCACTCCCTGGCCCAGACCTATCCATTACACTGCATTCTAACTAGAAGAAGTGGGTTCCTCTTCTCATTCACTAACTCATCATTTTATCTTGGTATCATAAGAAAAGTTGCTAATTATAATAAGTCATCCCTTGAAAGTTTAATGACTTCTTCAGAAAGGGGGAAAGTATAAAAAAGTACCCAATGTACGAACATGAATCAGGTTTGGAACAGATCATTTATCCCCACGCAGGAAAGGGAATGCTAAGCATAAAATATTAATAGCATGCATTATAGAGTGATTAGAACAAAATTCATTAAAGTTAATAAATTGACTTTTTACAACTAGTAGAAGTAGGTGGGAAGCCAATACTCAAAGCCCCTTGGGATATGAAGTAGTTTTTCTAAGGTTTCTAACTAGCAATCTCTCTTTTCAAGACTGCACCAGGCAAAGTCCAGTCAGCCATACTTGATAGTCAATCCAGTGGCCTCAATCTGATGTTTTCCTTGTCACAAGCTCAATCATGCTGTTACTACTGCTAAAACAATTTTAAAAGATTTTCTAGATTTTGCACTTGTGACCAATATTCAGAGGTCTTATAAGACCTTTTGGTGCTTGTGAGGATACTTGCTAAAGGAAAGAAACAAAAATAGAGATGAAAGTAGACAATAGAGTAGAAAGTAGACAAGAGCTCCTACTCTTTATGGAGAATGGTAGAGTCTGTTCACATTTTATTGAAGTAATGAAAAGAGAGAATGCTATTTAGAAACCTTAGAAAAACTACTTCATATCCCAAGGTATCCCAATGTAAGTGTAGTGTCTTGGCTTATAGAGCAATATATTGCAGAACTGGATTATTAGGTAGATCAATTGCTGCTCTAGCTCTTTACCAAACTCACCTCCTGTTCCTGTCACATTTCACGAGGCCTTTCTGAAAGTTTTGATGGATTTCCTGGCTTTATTAGTTACTTGGGTTCTGCTTTTTCAGAGTACTCAAAATCAAAAAAGAATAAACACAAAAGAAATAGAGGCACCATATGTTCCCAAATACATGACAGCTAGATTGAAAAACAGGATTTTCACTGACTTTTTCTTACCTAGAACACAGCCGTTTCTGCCTCCTTTGCTTCCAGAAAGGAAATGTATTTTTGTTCAAATTCTATTTCAGATGTTCAATCTTGTAGACCTGGACAAATCCCTGGCTATCTCAGTTTCCTTATTTGTAAAATTAATGAGTTAAACTAGATTATTTCTCAGATCCTTTGCAACTCAAAAGCTTCACTGATTTGCATCAGTGAAGCAAGCATACAAACTAGTGAAACCACAGATCTTTGGAATATTGACTAAGTGATTGAAAACTGCAAAAAGGAAAAATGTTGTTTAGCCAAATGCATAGGGATCTTTGGAGTCAATATAGGCTCTACAATGGGTCCTAGATCCAAAATCAGAGGTCTTGAGTTAAATGCTTAGCTCTGCCATTTATCTGTGTTATTTTGGATAAGTTACTCCACTTTGGAAGTCTCTTTTTCAATGAGGAGATATGATTAAATAACTTCTGATATCTTTAGGTTCTAAATTTATGCTCTTATGTTCAACCAGTTACAAAATAGAGTGTTCAGTGCAGAATTCTTCATAGTTGAGTATGTGAATGATGAAAACTCAGAAAGACAGACCAGAACAGACCACTTGCAAAATGCTCCCATCACCAAAATAGGGTGAGGCAGCTTTTTACAGATCCTAATTCCAGAGTCGGGGAGGGGGAGAAGGGGGAGGGAAGAGGGGGAGAGGGAGGAGGAGGCTTACTATATATTTAGGCAAACACAAAATCATTTCAAGTTATCTTGATCTAGATAAGATGTGAAACAGTCATAAAATCTTCTAGTGGTTGACTTTCTTAACTGTGACTTAAAAGACTATATTTTAAGAAACTTCTCTAGTAGGGACAGTCAAATCAGCCATTTCCCTCAATCCACATATCCCCTATGTAATCAGCCTCTCAAATATCATATTTCATAAAGCTTCAAGAATGCTAGATTATTATAGAAGTGCTTAGTATTCAGTAGTAGTTGGGGTTGGAGAAAATCTGGTCTGAAAACTCCAATGTTTCTTTTATGTTATTTCAGGAGAATGACACCAATTGAATTTATTGACACAAGAACAGATGGCAAGACAGTTCTTTACCTTTCTTTCCATTTTGGCAGGCACCTTCTGAACTGCCTTTGGGACCATAGCTTTAATTGAACCACTGACCCATATCTCCACCATGAAGAAAGGTCTTTGATTTCCTTTGGCAAGAGAGCTGGCTTGCAGATGGATTTTCCTCTTGAGAATTCAAGCATTGAACATTTCTGAGTTGAGTCTTATGCAGCAATAAAATACAACTATAAATTAACGGCTATTCTGGGCTCTAAGGAGCTGCTTATTTTTGTGGGGGGGGGGGGGAAAGCACCTTTCCTAATCATAAACTAGATGAAATGACTAGAGGAAACAATATATACTCCATAAACATGTTTTAAGTGCCTACTATGTGCTGGGAAACATGCTAGGGATTAAGAATTCATATTTTACAAGAAAGCAATGTACATTCTATAAAGTGACAAATAACATGGGCAAGAACAAATAAATATAAAGACATTTCAGCCAGGAAAAAGAATAAACTACTTCCTTCCAAACTCAGTTCCATACTATGTCCTTACACAACACTTCTAATTAACCCAAGTACAAGTGCTTCTTTCCCTCAGCCCTGAAATGATTTAGTACTTTATATAAAAGGAAAGTTGGTTCCCCTACCCAATCTAGTTGATCCAATTGTAGAATGTAAGGAGTAGAGAAAAGAGATGAAGTATTCACATGTTAAAATAAGTGCAACATGTTTAATCTATATCAGATTGCTTCCTGTCTTGGGGAAGGGAGAGAAGAGAGAGAGGGAGAAACATCTGGAACACAAGGTCAAAACCTTCCTTTGCAAAGGTGAATGTTAAAAACTATCGTATTTATTTGGGAAAATGTAATACTACAACTTTTTAAAAAAGGAAAAGAAATAAGTGCAAAATGATGTCTACACACACCTCTCTCTCTAAAAGCTATTCTCCAATTGAACTTAAAAGAGAAATTGGCATTGACTAATCAAAGATTAGCCAGAAATCAAAGTGAAGTACTATTTTCACTATGACACTTTTGTACTTATATCTGCTGCCTGATCATTTAAAAAATATCCCTCTAGTGAGAGCTTGTGAATTACAGTTTTAGAGTAGGGAAGGGAATAGACATTTATTAGGCATCTATTATATGCCAGGCATTGTGCTAAAAGCTTCACAAATATATTATTTTAGGCATGTGGACATGTAGGGTACTTTTGAACATAGGAATAGTATTTATTATTTACAGAAAGGTTCCTGTTACCTCTAGAAGAAAATGAAGATTCCTTAACACAGGCTACACCTTCCTTAACACAGCTGAACCTAGAAGGAAGCTTTAGGATTCTAAGAGACAAAATTCAGGAGGCAGTATATTCTAAAAAATGGAGATAGCCTGTGCAAAAGGGAATAATGTGAAATAAGTCTAAAAAGTAGATAGGAGCCAGATTGCAAGAGAGCTTTAAAAAACTGTTAAGGAATCTCCATTTTCTTCTAGAGGTAACAGGAAACCTTTTTGTAGGGAACTGACACAATTAAAACCACGTGTTAAGATTATTAATTGGAAATGTAGATTGGATAAGAAAAAGATCAGGATCCAGCAGTCCAATTAGGAATTTTTGGCAGTGTGGTATAATGGTCCCTTCTTGGATCACTGTCTTGTCATAGTTGGGGGCTTGCTTAATTCAGTAAAACTATGAACTTTGTCAAGCAGGATTATTCAAGATAGCAGATCATAGTGTGGAGTTCTGACAAAAGGTGATCCACTGGAGAAGGAAATAGCAAGTCACTTCAGTATTTCTGCCAAGAAAACCCCATGAGCAGCATTAAAACTATAAAAGATATGAGACACCAGATAATGATCCCCTCAGGTTGAGAGTTGTGGAAGAGGGGAGAACAACCCATAGTAGCTCTAGTGCTGATGAAGTGACTGCATCAAAGATAAAAGGAAGCTCAGCTATGCATGTGTCTGGTGACAAAAGGAAATTCTGGTGCTCTAAAGATCAATGTTGCATAAGAACCTAGAATGTAAGATCTATGAACCAGAGTAAAGTAGACATCGTCATACAGAACACAGAAAGATTAAACATCGACATTGTAAATGGATGAGAATGAATAATTTAGTTCAGGTGATCTTTACATATACTACTTGTGAGCAAGAATCTTGTAGAAGAAATTTAGTAGGACTCAGTCATAATAGGGTGAGAAAAAAGCAGTATTGTGGTTTGTAATCTCAAAAGTGACAGAGTATTTGTTTAATTTCATACAAAATGTTTATAGGGTCTATTTGTGTCCAACTCCAACCTATGGCGGAGCATTCCAAAATTATTGGTCCAATCAGCCATAATTGGACACACTATAACTTGACTCTAACACAGTGATATCATTGTGGCTCTCTTAGAGAACAAAGAACAACAACCAACACAAACACACACACACACACACACACACACACACACACACACACACACACACACACACACACATTACATCAGATTAGAATGCTAAAGTAGGAAATCAAAAGATAATTAGAATAACAGGTAAGTTTGGCTTTGCAATACAAATTAAAGCAAGACAGAGATCAAGAAAGTTTTGCAATATTATTCACTGGTGATAGAAAATACTGTCAAAAATCCTAAAGGAGAATCTACAAATAGACATCACCAGATGGTCAATGTAGAAATAAGAATGATTATATATTTTGCAGTCAAAGGTGGAGAAGCTCTCAGTCAGTCATAACAAGACCTGGAATTTACTGTGCCTCAGATCATAAGATTCTTATTTCAAAATTCAGACTTAAATTGAAGAAAATAGGGAAAACTATCAGACCATATAGCTAAGACCTAAATAACATTCTTTATGAATATGAAGTGGAACAGATTGAACAGATTGAAAGGATTAGATTTGGTATATAGAGTGTCTAAAGAACTATGGACAGAGGTTCACATGAGGCAGAGGTACAGAAGGCAGAAAGTACCCTCCCAAAAATGTTTAAAAAAAAATAAGAAGAAGAAGAAAACAAAATGGTTTCTGATTACGCTTTACAAATACCAGAGAAAAGAAGGAAAGGAAAGTCAGAAGAGAAAGGAAAATAAATACCTAACTAAATGGAAAATTCCAGAGAATAGTAAGGAAAGATAAGATTTTCTTAAGAGAGAAATGCAAAGAAATAGAAGAAAATAACAATGGGAAAAGCAAAAGATGTTTTCACGAAAATTAGAGATGTCAAAGGACTGTTTCATGCAAAAGTAAATATAATAAAGGACAAAAATTATAGACATTAATAGAAGTGGAAGAGATTAAGAAGAGGTGGCATGAATATGCAAAAGAACAATACAAGAAAGATCTTAACATCACTAATAACCACAGTGCTATGATTACTGATCTAGAACCAAATATACTAAAGAATAAAATCAAGTGGATCTTAGGAGGCATTATTAACAATAAAGCTAGTAGAAATTATAGGATTCCAACTAAATTATTTGAAACCCTAAAAGATTATGCTGTTTAAGTACTACACTCAATATGCTATCAAATTTGAAAAACTTAAATAGTGGCTCCTGAATTGGAAAAGATCACTTTATGTCCCAATCCTAAAGAAGGTCAACATGAAAGAATGCTCAAATTATTGAACAATGGTGCTCGTTTCACACATCATCTGCAAGCTAAGTTTAAGCAATATATGAATAATATATTCATATTAATCCAGAGAGCAGAATCATTTTAAGAGGCAGAGAAATTAAAGACCAAATTGTCAATATTCACTGAACTATAAAGAAATCAAGAGGGTTCCCCAAAAAACATGTACTTCAGCTGTATTGACTATACAAAAGCCTATGATTGTGTGGATCTCAACAAAAGGTAACAAATCCTCAAAAAGATGAGAATACCAGATCATCCCACTTGTCTCTTGAGCAATTTGTATGCAGATTCCTCAACTAAAAATGGAATAACTACTTAGTTTAAGGTTAGGAGAGGAGTACCACAAGGATTTATATTGTCACTTTATTTATTTAAACAATATGCAGAGTGCATTATGTGAAATGCCAGGCTGAGTGAATCAAAAACTAGAATTAAGGTTTCTGAGAAAGATATCAACATTCTCAGTTATGCAAACAATAAGGTTTATTTGGGCTTATATCCCAAAGAGATCTTAAAGAAGGGAAAGGGGCCTGTATGTGCAAGAATGTTTGTGGCAGCCCTCTTTGTAATGGCCAGAAACTGGAAACTATTTTTCATCATATGGATTGAAAAAGAATAAACACATTTAACCTCTCTTACTTCTCCCCCCCTACCCCCAACCTCACACTTTAGTAAGAGCTTGGTTGGGATGGCCTCACAAAATGGACTGATTCACAGAGAGTTTAAATGATTTCTCATTTTAAGTTCAAAAACCTAAAGATGAATAAATTGTGGTATATGAATATTATGGAATATTATTGTTCTGTAAGAAATGACAGGATGATTTCAGAAAGGCCTGGAGAGACTTACACGAACTGATGCTGAGTGAAATGAGCAGGACCAGGAAATTGTTATATACTTCAACAACAATACTATATGATGATCAATTCTGATGGATGTGGCCATTTTAAACAATGGGATGAACCAAATCAGTTCCAATAGAGCAGTAATGAACTGAACCAGCTACACCCAGCAAAAGAACTCTAGGAGATGAGTATGAACCACTACATAGAATTCCCAATCCCTCTATTTTTGTCCTCCTGCATTTTTGATTTCCTTCACAGGCTAATTGCACACTATTTCAAAGTCTGATTCTTTTTGTGCAGCAAAACAACTGTTTGGACATGTATATATATATATATATACATATATATATATATATATATATATATATATATATATAGTATTTAATTTATACTTTAACATACTTAACATGTATTGGTCAACCTGCCATCTGGGGTGGGGAGGAAGGAGGGGAAAAATTAGAACAAAAGGTTTGGCAATTGTCAATGTTGTAAAATTACCCATGCATATATCTGGTAAATAAAAACTATTAAAATATTAAAAATAATAATAAAACAATAAGATAGACAGTGAAGAAGTATTCAGAAATCTCTTGACAAGAGTGAAAGAGGAAAGTGCAAAAGTTGACTTGAAGTTTAATATTGGGGGCGGGTTAGGGAAGAGAGGAGGGAAGGGAGGGAAGACCTATGATCCTGGCAACTGATTCTATCACTTCCTGGCAAATAGAAGAAGAAATAGAAGCAGTGTCATATTTTATATTCTTGGCTCAGAGATCACTGCAGATGGCAATTGCAACCATGAAATTAAAAGATGCTTGATCCTTGAAAGGAAAGCCATGGTGAATCTGGATATCATAATAAAAACAAAAATGTCATTTTGACTGATAAAGATCTGCATAGTCAAAGCTCTGCTTTTTCTAGTATTTTCCAGGGTTTTTTTTTTCAATATATGGCTGGGAAAACTGGACTAAAAGAAAAGCTGAATGCTACAGAATTGATGTTTTCAAATTGGGTACTGGAGGAAACTTTTGAGAGTTCATTGGGTACAAAGGAGATCAAATCTATCAATACAAAAACAAAATTTATTCAGGTTACTCATTGGAAAATAAAACACTAAAATTGAAGCTTAACTACTATGGCCACATAATGACAAGACAGGTTTCATTGAAAAATGAAATGAATGACCCCACTTCCCCCCACTATATAGGGGGAAGAAGAAGAAGAAGAAGAAGAAGAAGAAGAAGAAGAAGAAGAAGAAGAAGAAGAAGAAGAAGAAGAAGAAGAAGAAGAAGAAGAAGAAGAAGAAGAAAGAAGAAGAAGGAAGAAGAAGGAAGAAGAAGAAGAAGAAGAAGAAGAAGAAGAAGAAGAAGAAGAAGAAGAAGAAGAAGAAGAAGAAGAAGAAGAAGAAGAAGAAGAAGAAGAAGAAGAAGAAGAAGAAGAAGAAGAAGGGGAAGGGGAAGGGGAAGGGGAAGGGCAAGGGCAAGGGCAAGGGCAAGGGCAAGGGGAATAAGAAAAGATGGGTAGATAGTATCATGAAAGCAATCACCATGAGCTTAGATCAATTTTGGGAAATACTAAAGGATGGAAGGGATGGACATGTCCATGGGATCACAAAGATTGGACCCCACTAAACAAGTGAACAGCAATATGTTGAAATCAGAAAACCTGGTTTCAAATCTCATTTTTCATGTTTACTCTGTGTATGGCCTTGGGCAAGTTGTTCATGGACAAATGCAAAATGAATAGGTTGGATAAGCTGGGTTCCAATAAGATACAATAGTCATGGTCAAATTTAAGGTAAAAAATGATGAAGTCCTGGCCTGGAATAATGTATATGAATGAAGGGAATGAGACAAATGGATAATGGATGATTGCTGAGAAATTCTAAAAAAAAAAAAAAAAAAAAAAAAAAAAAGTTAAGCTCTCCTCTGTCAAAGTACCTACTTATGTAGATATTCTTACATTGATTATTTTATTCATGAGACTATTTTATTAAAGGACTTAAAAATGCAAAATAAATCAAATAACATGCATTGAGGACCTATATATAGGAGAAATCAAATCTAATTTCAACCTCTAAGATTTTTCAAATATATACTGGTGTGTGTGTTCAAACCATTCATGTAAGGAATTACTAATCTAGAAATTCCGTCTACCAATGCATATCAGCAAGTCTTTCTATAAGTCACAGCCCTGGAAGTTGTCTGGAGACACTGAGAAATTTAACAACTGGTTGATAGAAGGACCTAGATTTTGTCATCATCTTGCCAAGTAGGCAAGATTTTAATGGACTCTGATTTTGTGATCTCCACAATTGAGGAAATGAGTTAGAAAATTGTTTGAAGATATTGAGAAGTTAGGTGACTTTCCTGGATCATAAAGTCAGCCTGGATCAGAGCAAAACTTGATCCCAGGTTTCCAAGGCCAATTAGAAAGGCCAACTCTGCAACACTGAATCTCCTATTACACTTTAGTATTTAATTGAGCTTTAAAGAATAATCATTTTAAGGATATTTTTACTCCCATCTTCAGTGTACCTCATCATCCTTCTACTCCTCTTTCTTTGTTGTTCATTTTTCAGTCATGTCCAAATCTTTATAACTCCATTTGAAGTTTTGTTGGCAAAGATACTGCAGCGGCCTGCCATTTCCTTTTCGAACTCATTTTACAGATGAAGAAACTGAGGCAAACAGGGTGCATGACTTGCCCAGAATCACGCAGCTAGTATCTAAGGAAAATGTCTTCCTGACTCCAGACCTAGCACTCTTCCCACTGCACCACCTAGCTGCCCAAAATTTCTTATGACTTTTCTTATTTCTTTTTTTCCCCTGAGTCAATTGGGTTAAGTGACTTGCCCAAGATCACATAACTAGGAACTATTAAGTGTCTGAGGCTAGATTTGAACTCAGATCCTCCTGACTTCAAGTATGATGATCTGTTCACTGTGCCATCTAGTTGTACCTAGTGCCTAATTTTTTATATGCTTTTATCCCCCCCTCAAAAATAATTAATTGGTAGCCAATTTTTAGCAATTAGACAAGATCAATAGAAACAGATAAAAAGAGAAATAAAGATGGTAGACATAAATACAGATATATATAGAGAGATAGGTATAGATGACATAATTACAAAGTTATAGTTATTTGTAGATGAATATAGGTGTGGTGATGAATATAGATAAATATAGACATATTTGTAGATGTAGATATATAGACATTGATATGAATGATGCAGATATGGATGTAAATACAGAGCTAGAGATAGGTAGATATGGATATAGATTTTTTTTTTTTGTCCACATCAAACAGCTAGTCATACCTGAGGCTAGATTCAAACTCATAGATGAGTTTTCTTCACTCCAGATCTGACATTCTATCCACTGAACCATCTAGCTGCCCCAGAGATGGACTAAATATATAGATATATAGATATAGATATAGATATAGATAGAATCACAGCCACAAATCAAAAGAAAATTCCAAACTGAATAGTCATATAAATAATATAATTAGTGTATGCTTATAGCAACAATAGGTAAACATAAATATACTCAGGTAAAAATTGAAACTCAATTATAACCTGCTAAATAAATTGCATCAAGGACTTATAATTTACTACTTTAGGCAACATAGAATAGGGCACAAAATTCTGTACTTGAAAGACCGAGGTTTAAATGTACTTCTGATATTTATTAGATACATCTAAGCAAGTCCCTTAATTTTTCTGAACCTCATATAAATCTCTAACACTTACCTACTGAGTTATAGACCTGATAAAATCATAGTTTGTGGGGGGGATTTTTGTTGATGGTGTCTTTTTTAAATTTCAAAATCAGCATGGCCTAGGCTAAATCTCAGGTCTTTCTGTGCATCTCAAAACCTCTCATTTTTCTTTTTGGGGAAAAAAATACTTTTAAATTCTATTTGGTAATGGTACTTTTCTCAAAGTATTTTTCATTTTCTCTCAATCCAAATCTCTGTGACTCAGAAATATTCTTATTCTTTGTTTTCCTCTTCCTCATGGTTCACTGTAGATACTCTCTTTTTTTCTAAGCTGTTGGAAGACTACATGTTCTCTGATCACCCTTTAAATCTGGCATTCAAGGAAACAATCCAAAATCACTCCATTCTAGTTAGGAACAGTTCTGTGAGAAGGTCAGAATTAGCACTACAATAAAGGGGGGAGGGAGGAAGCATAGCCTACTTTTTCTTTATTTCCTCTTCTTTTCCATTTCCTTAGGAAATTGACCTTCTGATGTTGATTTTGTACAGACAGAGCACATTTCTTTTGCAGAGGAATGAATGTGCCTCTGATATCAATAGAAAACCTGTATGCCCCGAGGAGTGCATCAGTGTTCCTGCCAAATGAGCTATGGGCCACTAAGGTGATGGCTAATTAGCTGATTTTCAATTCTTAAAATTCAAGGAGAGGTTTGCTATGTCTTTCTAGCTTCCTGGAGAAAGGAGCAAATAAATAAGTTCACTCTCTGCCTTATAACTATTAATTAACAGAATATTTTTTCTTAACTGATTCAGTTAAGGATTTCATAATATGTTAATATGGTTGTCAGCATCCAGCTAAAAGCAAAAGGCTTACATGCCTGACATTTTCACTAATAATACAAATCAGGAGGAGTTGGAGGGTGAGAAGGCAGAGAAAATCACAAACATCCTTGGATTCTGCTTCTTACTCTGATTATTAAAATCATATAATCATAAAATCATAAATTGAAATATATTAAAATATCATAACAGAAAGGGTTTCCTAAACCTTCATTAGGAAAAAATAATTTAAAATGTCCCAAAGCATTAAATTCATTAGTAAAATATGTTCTTTCAAAACCTACATTCTACTTTAATAAATAGATGAGTCTATATGCTATATACACCTAAAGATTTGCATAGTGTTTTGTATCATCAATTGAGCCACTCATTGAAGATTTTTAAATCACCTACTATGAAGTAAGTCTATGTGGTAAGTCTTGTGTTAGTTTTCATGGAAGAAAAAATGCACAATTTCTATATTCAAGGTATTTCTCCCCTATTAAGAAAAAACAATTTATACACAGAAAAGGAAAAATAAAATAATTACAAGGTGATTTCCTGGAGGAAAGGCTATGGCAAGTGCAGGGATAAGGATGGGCTTCCATTAGGAGATGGCTGTTGAGTTGAGCTTTGAAAGAAGGTGGGAATTGCAAGAGGTAAAAAAGAGGATGGAGTATGTTTCAGATGTAAAGAATATGCTGAACAAGTGGTAGGAAAAAACATAAATGTCCAGTTTGGCTACAGTATGAGTATTCATTTGATCCTCACAACAACTTTATGTTGTGGGTATTTTATTCATTATTATCATATTTGACAAATGAGATAAATGAACCTAAAAGATTGCAGACTAAGCAGAAAAGAGCATTATAAGACCTGGACAGAAAAATCATGGGTATACTAATTCAAATTTTTTTTCTTAACTGATTTAGTTAAGGATTTCATAATATGTTAACACGGTTGTCAACATCTAGCTAAAAGCAGACATATGAAGGATGAAGTGATTCATCTGTTATTGGGATTCTCTTGGCAGATATCAGAGTGGTTTGTGATTTCCTTCTCCAGCCCATTTTGCAGATGAAGAAACTGAGGCAAATAGCGTTAAGTGACTTGCTCAGGGTCACACAATATTTGTCACCATAGGAATAGAGAAAAAGATATTCATTAAGAGGCCACTTGCAATCATTGTTGGAATCTGAATGAAGGTAGCATTGGTAGGAGAAAAGGGGAGGGTACAAATGAGATAGATCTATGATAAGAAGGAGGAATTAATGACAGGAATGTGTAATAACTTGGATCAAAGAATAAGAAGAAAGAGGCAGAATAATGACATAATATTGAATGTGGAGACCTAGGTAAATGGTGAGATCATTGACAAAGTGATGAAACCTAATAGAAATAATAATTTTAAATGATTGATAAATCATTTTGCCTTAGGCTCAATTTTTCCATCTATAAAATGGGGTTACAATATACGTGTATAACCTACCTCCCAGAGCTGATGCAAGAAAAGTACTTTTTTAAAATTTAAGTTTTGTTTTTAATTGACTTCCTGAATATACCCTTCCATCCACCTTTCATTACCCAGTAAGCCACCCCTTGTAACAAAGAATAAACAAGAAATAAAAAGAAAAAAACTCAGCAAAAATAACAAACCTAGACCAAGTATGACAATATGTGTAATATTCCAGAAAGGGAAGGGAATAATTATTTATATAGTGAAAACTATGTGCCAGGCACTGTACTAACCACATTATCTCACTGAATCCTCACAACAACCTTAAGAAGTAGATATTATCTCCATTTTAAAGTTGAGGAAACTGAAGTTGACTGAGATTGGATTTTACTCTTTCTCTCTCCAAGAGCAGTAAAATAGCCAATGTGCCACCTACCTCCACACCCTTTGTTCTCCAACTCTACAAAGATGAGAAAATCTTTGTGAACCCAGAGAATAGCACAGTGCCAGGCATATTAGCTTATTAATAAATACGTGTTGATTGATTAATTGATCTTTTCTGTAGGGGCAAACTTTGTTATTATAATGACATGCTTTCCATTTTTAAAACCCAACAGTACTATATAAATTTGTGCAATTATTATTATCTATAGTGCCATTCTCCAGGAGTATATAAATGCCATTTTCTTGCATAAATTAAACTGCCAAGCTTATGGAAAATATTTCACTATATTCTATGGGAGAAACGAAGGTCCTTTCAGAGTATTCAGCCTAATTATCTTTTATTTTATTTTTCCCATCAAAAAGAGCACATCCATACCTTCAAAAAGAGCTTGTTAAAGTCAAATTTTGCCCATTTACATATTTTAGTAATACTGTGGCAAACACAGAAAAGCAATATCATTAAGGGAGTTTGTACTGAAATGGCAAGATTCTCATATAAACTCAGTCATTCAAGAGAAATCTTCCAGGTTAGGGTAGAAAAACTTTGACCCATGACCTCCTCTGAGGCATCTCTGCTTTGTGAGTGATGACATTCTACACAGCAGCCAATCAACAGGTCTTCACTGAAGGCTCATAGGTCTCATAGCTTTGATTCTTCTGTATTCTATGGAGAAAAGGCAGCTAGGTAAATGGAATTCAGGAGAATGTCTGAACCTCATTAAATCAATTGCTTCACATTCCTTGCCAAGTTAAATCTTTCATCAGATATAACAAGTAAAAAATCTAACTTCTCCTTTCCTTGGTGAAGTAAATGGGACAAAAGTGGATAAAAGGAGGAAAGAAAGATAAACTATATTTTCCAAACTAGAAAACTGGTCTTTTCCTAATCAGAGTTTATTTTACTTTATTTTATTAACTTGTTGAAAAATAAAGAAATGGGGGGGGAAAGGGCCTACATAGTACATTTTTAAATGCAACTAAGCATAGATTTAGTTCCTTAAAACATGTGGAATAAAATAAAATTTTAAAATTTATATGATGATTTTATTTAAATTAAAAGAATAGCAACTTGTATGTAATAGATCTGCACTTTCATGTGCAATCATTATTATACTATGCTACTTAAAATATTCTTTTATTCCATATATTAAAAATGAAATAAATTAATATATATACATATATAAGAATTTCAATACATATATGAACATCACAATTATTTTTTAATAAAGACTGACCCTAAACCTTAGAACTAGATCCTTCCTTGTTATAAAGAAAAATAACAAAACAAAAAACAACAACAAAAAAATACAGTGCGCTTTTTTCCTTGATAATGCATGTGATATTCTGCTCCTGTAGTCCTCCACCTCTCTCCTAAGAGGAAGGAACTACTTTTCATGATCCTTCTCCAGAGTCCAGATCATCTATGACATGTACTCAAAATTTAGCTTCTATTCCATCTTATTTACAAATGTGTCATTTTAGGGTCCCCTCATTATACTGTATTTGTTTTATTTTATATATAGTTTGTATGAATGTGAGTACATTATTTCTTCTGATAGAATATAAGATCCTTGAGATTAAGATGTTTCTTTTTTGTGCCTAGCACAAAGTCTGTTACATAGAAGGTGCTTAATAAGTATTTGTGCACTGAGTGAATGAAGGTGAAATAATCCTTCTGAGATTCTTAATGTAATGCTGGAGAAACTGAGGCAAGATAGAGATTACAGAGTTTTAATATTTTATTTGGATTTCTGAGGGGGAGAGATTTTCTGGGACCAAAGGATCCAGTTTGGTCCCAGGGCTGATGTCTCAAAGCATTCAGCAGCAGCAGCAGCTTTGAATGTGAGATTTCAATTGTTTTTATATATGTGGCTCTAAAATCAGGGCTCTAAGACAAAGTCAGGGGATGGAGTCCAAACTGGTGAACAGGAATTTCTAAGAGGGGACCATCAATCCGGTTCTGACAGGTTGGGGGATAGGACCATAAATTCTGATAAACTGGGAATAGAGATTAAGCATGCCAATTAAGTATCTGAGACAGGACATCTGGAGTTTTATCTTTTGGAATGTCAGAATGGCCATATCTCTACAGCCCTAATTATCTCAGTCCTAACCCCTAAGGGGATTTGCAGCTAGGGGGATTGGAAGCAGAATAATTCAAGGAACTGAGGCAGAACAATTTAGGGAAACTGAGGCAGGACAATTTATGGAAACTGAGGCAGGACAAAAAAGGAAACTGTGGCACAACATTAGCTCATACTCCATCAACTCAAGAACTGAGCATCAAAAAACTTATTTTTTTTTTCTCTGTTACCCATTTCATTTTTTGACATCAGCCAATTTTAATTTGTCCATAAGACTTACTTTAGCTAAATTGGATTCACATTAATTTTTCTTTGCCTATTTTAAATTAAGAGTATTATATTTTTAATTTTCCTTCACCATTTTAAATATATAGCTAAAGTAGGGAAAGTGGGTGGGTGAGTGGAGGAACAGGGAAGCTAGGTTTTATGATTTTGCCAGTGGTAAAGATATTTTCAGATAGTACATTTTTTTTCTAACTGCAGAAGCTTCCGATTCCCACTAGCTGTCATAATGCCAAGGGAACAACCTATTCAGCCATGAAAGCTCTCTTTGTTAAAATACAGATCGCATTATTTATACAATTTGAATGTTTAATGAATGCATACAACTTCCAAATGTCAATGGAGATAAACTGAAATTACATTTCTATCAAGGAAGAATAGCTTTTCAATAAAGAAAGAGTTTTTGTTTTAAGATGAAAAATTTAAAAGAGACATCCTCAATTGTAAGAAAGGATTAATGATGGGAGAGGAGCAGAAGGTCACTTTAAAGGTTAGCTTAAATACAAAACTTCACACTGTCTAAAAGACAAAAGGGTTGGGACTATTCCTATATCTTTGGAGATTCAGATAGGAAAATGGCACCCTTGATCTGGCATTACAGGTTCATGGAATTAAAATTACATCCTAAAGATGGGGCTATGAGCACAGAGAATGTAAGAATTATTTCCACACATATACGCAGAGGTGGAGCATGATCTGTGACCATAATCATCATGGAGCAGAAAGACTTTATTTAACAGATGAGGAAATTGAGACTAAAAAGACAAATGACTTGTTACCTACCTTTTGAGTCTTATTATGCTTTCCTTTTTTTCATATAATTTATAGTTCAGCCAGACTGGACTTCTTTCTATCCTTCATACTCAATCTTTTCACAAGCTGTTCCCCACATCAAAGATTTCTTCCCCTCTGTCTCTTACAATCCCAATAGTTGTTGTTGTTCTGTTGTTCAGAAGATTCAGTCATGTTCAACTAACTTTTCATCACTCTTTCTGGGGGTTTTCTTGGCAAAGATAGTGGAGTACTTTGTCATTTCCTTCTCCAGATCCTTTTACAAATGAATCGGAGGCAATCACAGTTAAATGGATTTAAATTCAGTAGGATGAGACTTCCTTACTCCAGGACCAGCATACTATTCATTTTTTTTCCTTTTTCATGCTTTTTGTTATAAAGATGATTCTCTGGGAGGGCAATAGATACATCAGAAATGAAGACAAAGATTATCAAAAAGTCTTCTTAAAACAAACAAAACAGAGCAGGTTTGGGGAGGAAGACAATGAGTTTAGTTTGGGACACAGCAGTAGGATTTGAAATAGCAGTAGGATATCCAAATGCAGATATACCAAGTCAATTGGAAATTCATAGATGGAGAATGATAATGATGATGATAACAGCTAGCCTTTACATAGCTTTTTAAGATTTGTAAGGTGCTCTAAAAATAACATCACATTTTATCCTTACCATCACCCTGGGAGATACATTCTACTATTATCCCCATTTCACAGAAGAAGAAACTGAGGCAGAGAGAGATAGCCCTCAGTTACACAATCAGGAAGAATCCAAGGCAGAAATTAAATTCAAATCTTAATGACTTCGACTCAGGTGAATGTCCCGAACTGTCTAATAACTGAAAGTCACTTTCTACTGGAGTATAGCTTCTAGGGAAAAGGGCAGTAAAGAGGTCCCCCCTCCCCAATTTTATAATGTTTCTGTTCTAACAATCTGTTAATGATTCTAAAGTCAGAAGATAAATAACGTCCCTTGACCTATCAATCTGTCCATCAATGATTGTAAAAGTCTTCTGGTCTAGGAATATAATAATATTTCTTCCCTTACACTTTAGGGAAGATACAGCAGTGATTCTGAGATCCTCTGACCTTAGAGTGCTATTGTTCTGACAATTTTTCTGTCAATGATTTTAAAGTCTTCTGGCTTTAGAATAGTTCTATAAACATTACTGAGTGATAGACAGATAATCTGTTGGTCAATGATAACCAAGTTCCTGTGACAATAGTGAATAGACCATCTCTCAAACCTACCTGAAAGCCATAAAATTATCAAACAAGTAACATAAAGCTCTACTCTAACTGACCTATAAATCTATCTTCTTGCTCTTGGTTCTTTGCTAAATTCTTTTGGAACTTATCCTGTTTCAATTGGTGTTACAATTACAATAAACTTTGCCCCTTGACTTGGAGATGGTTTCAAGTCTGAAAATTCTTTAAAGACATCTCAAGACACCACTCTGTGACTTTAACCTTTTGGGGTCCTTACTAAACTTCAACATTTCCTCCATTTACAGTTTTTGCTCATGTTAAACACCTAGAATAGGATTTATTAAAGCTTATCCACAAATGGAAATGAATCAGCTTATAAATTCTTGTCTGTCTTGTCTTGCCTAGGGGAAAAGGGGCAAAGCCTTGGACTTTACGGGAGGTGGGTCAGTAAGGGGATGAAAAGAGCATAGACATGGGAAGCTGGGGTCACACACAATTTATTGTGCCATCTAATTTATTTCAAAGTTCACTTCAACTGTCACTTTTTATATAAAATATTTCCTAATCTCACTGGTTATGAATGCCACTCCCCCCCAAAAAAAAGTCTTGAATGTATTTTGTATAAACATTGTATGTATTTAATATACATATTATCCCCCTTGATGAAATATAAGGTCTTTAATCTCAGGAATTTTTACATTTGTCTTTGTATTACTAGTACAATCAATTCTAGCCTTTATTGATTATTAGGGAATATCTTGCCTAAACCATGTTGGAAGTAGGAGTGGAAATATTAATAGTATCATAAATTTTGGAAAAAGTTTTCAAGCAAAGACTGGATGACCACATACTGGATTATTATATTAAGTATTATTGGACCAGATAGTTCATCTCCCTTTTTTCTTTCTTTTTCTTTTTCTTTTTTTTTTTACCCCTCAAATATTAAGAGAAATTGATGAGGACCTAGTGACAAAAATTCTGAGAGTTCACATAGAAGGATGGAATATGATAGATGGGTTTCAGTCTGTACCAATGGAAAAGAGATTGTGTACTTGAAAAAAACAAAGGAAAATCTTTTTGCAATATCTACTCAACCAGGTCACTGTGAGGAAAATGCTTTATATCAGTTATATAAATGTGAGTTAATACTATTATCACTATTATTAGTAGCATTAACACATATTTAGTAATATCAATTTAATTTAATCTACAAATATTAATTTAATAATATCAACATTAGATAAGTCTTCTATAAAGATTCCTCTCAAGTATCATATTCAACATTTATCTATCTTTTTAGTTCTCTCTTCAATCTTTTCCCTCATCTTCACTCTTTACAGAAGGGCTTTGATAGAGCAGAACATCAATTTTTCATCTTAATTCTGCCATTCTGTCTAGGAAAGGTTTATCTGTAAAATGCTAAAGGGTGTCACAGAGTACTTGGCAATCACCTGAGTCACTGAATTAATAATAACTGACATTAATGTGAAAAAATGCTCCATACCCTTGATAATATGAAAAATGTAAATCAAAATAATCTTGAAGTGTCACCATACACCCAGAAAATTTGGAAGGTAATAAAAGATGGAAATAGTCAATGTTGGAGTGGTTGTAGATAAATAGGAATACTGATTTTTTTTTTGATAGAGTACAGACATTTGGAATTATGCAAAGAAAGTAACCAAATTGTCCATAACATTTGACCCAGTGATTCTACAGCCAGGCATATATTCTCAAATGATTCATTGATTAAAAAAATAATAATAAGCTTCCACATGTATCAAAATAAAGATGATAAATAAATAGATTAGATAGATAGAAAGAAATCATGAGATAAAAAAGGAAAGAAAGAAAGAAAGAAAGAAAGAAAGAAAGAAAGAAAGAAAGAAAGAAAGAAAGAAAGAAAGAAAGAAAGAAAGAAAGAAAGAAAGAAAGAAAGAAAGAAAGAAAGAAAGAAAGAAAGAAAGAAAGAAAGAAAGAAAGAAAGAAAGAAAGAAAGAAGAAAGGAAGAAAGAAAGAAAGAAAGAAAGAAAGGAAGGAAGGAAGGAAGGAAGGAAGGAAGGAAGGAAGGAAGGAAGGAAGGAAGGAAGGTGATAATTATAGCAACCCTTTTTGTGGTGGCAAAGAATTAGAAACAAAGTAGATGCCTGTTGAATAGACAATAATTGTAGTACATGAATCTAATGGAATATTACTGTGTTATAAAAAATGATGGGGGAAGATTCTGGGAAGATGGAGGAGTAGGTCAGTAAATTTCAAGCTATCCAGATTTCCCCCACAAATAGAACAAATTTGCACTTGAGGCAAACATGGACTGGTGAAAAAAATGAAAGACTTGGAGCAGAACTGGAAGTCCTCCTTGTACAACCCAAGAAGATCTAAAGAAAGACTTCAAGTCAGAGATTAACCCTTGTAAAGTGCTAACGCCTCCAGGTTAGCTCAGCAGAAATACCAAGTGAGGAACCTGGGGCAACTGGGGGTGGCTTGAGCCTCAGCAGGAACCACAGAAGTTTTCATCTCCTGGACTGTGTGCAGAGTCAGGTGTCTGAATCCCAGAAGACTGAGGGAATCTAAGCTGATTAGGAACACCAAGCCCAACAGTGCTACAGAGATGACCTTGGGCAAGAAGGAATCAGTACACTTTGAGTGCAGAGACAGCAGAGGGCTGGGTTGCTGTTGGCTGTGAGAGCTTGCAGGAAGTAGGAACTCTTGGTTTGAGATTCCAGGTCAGAGGGGAAAAACTGAAATAAAACTAAAGTCACCATTCTCCCACCTCACCAAAAAAAAAATAAAATGAATGAAAAAACCTTGGATTCAGGCAAAGAAGAACCCAACCATAGAAACTTAATAAGGGAATAGGAAAGACAAAGTTCATCTTCAGAGGAGGGCACTGGAGTTAAAATTTTAAAAAGCCTCTTCTAAAAAATGATTTTATATAAATATATATATATACATACATATATATACAGAAGTATATTATTATATAAGAATATTATATATATATATATATACACAGAAGTATGGAAAGACAACATGAAATAAGCAAACTAATAAAATAGTATATACAATCACTATAACAATGTAAATGGATAGAACAAACACAAAGCAATTGAAAATCATGTTACAAAGCTAAAACTTTATAGCATGACCACAAAAAAGAATATGATAAAACATTTTCCTCTAATCCTTTGAAAAAGTTGGAAGTTCAAAAGCATCAAACATTACTTTCAGATTTTTTTCAATGTATTTGATGGGGCTTGTTGATTTTTTTTTTTCTCTTTTTGCCTAAAAACTCTGTTACATAGGATGGCTCCCTGAGACACAAGAGAGCAAGATATATGGGCAAAATAAGTCAATGTTAAAAAACAAAATGATGGGGTTTATAATTGGGGTACCTAAATGAAATTAGGGTTTAATTGACGTCTAATGGCAGGTTCGGAGCACAGGGAGTCAAATAGAGCTCCCCTGCAACCCCT
The DNA here is from genome assembly GCF_048593235.1 of Sminthopsis crassicaudata. Taxonomy (NCBI): domain Eukaryota; kingdom Metazoa; phylum Chordata; class Mammalia; order Dasyuromorphia; family Dasyuridae; genus Sminthopsis; species Sminthopsis crassicaudata. The sequence goes on from NC_133621.1 coordinate 265,298,351, forward strand.
TTGGATTCAGTGCAAAAATACAGAGTTAAATGAGGTCTAGTAGTGGTGCAAGAGTTTCCTATAAAGTAATTTACAGACCAGAAAACCTAGATTGATAAAAGAGGTTTATTTTGGAGTTATGAAGTAAAGTTAAAGTCTAGTTAGTAAAGTTAAAGGTAGAGAAAAGAGGGTACCAGAAACAGTGTTCCAGTGGGCAGAGGTCCTTGACATGCCAGGCATAAGGCTGCCATGTTTGGAACCTCTGCAAAGAGAGGACTCCAGCATGGTTCTTTTATAATGAGAGATTTCGCTAAAGGGACCTGTGGGTAGAATCCCAGGTTGGCTCAAAGCCCATGGGGTCAGGGAAAGCCTAGATCTCCTATTGGAATTCAAAAGGTTACTTTTGACCAGGATTTGTGAATCAAAGGTCCTAGCTTCTTGAATTGATAATGCATCAGCTAGGAGGGGCTGGGAATCAGAAAGGAATAAATCCATCTGAAAGGACTAGTTTCTTAAAAGGACCATGACCCACCTTAAAAATAAAGCAATGAACTTTTATTTTAAAAAGAAACTGGCAGTTATATTATGCTTCTTTCCCCACAACCACAATATGAGATGAATATTGCAACTATTATCCCCATTTCACAGATGAGGCAACTGTGTTGCAGATATATTAAGGCACTTGCCCAGGCATACAACTAGAAAGTAACAGAGCCAATATTTAATCCAAGACTTCCTTACTCCAAGTTCTGTGCTTTTACTCAGATCTATGACTACATTAGAAAGTCAATCTTCCTCTTACACAAAGTATGTGGTGAAAGAGAATGCAATTTGAGGAATACTGAAGTCATGTTTATTTTTAAAATGACTAAATCTAACCCCTTAGTTATAGTCTATGACTAATTTTCCCTCTAATTGAGCTAAAATTCCATTTAGTCTCCTATGTTAGATAAATGTGAAGGATTATTCTTTAAATAACTACAGGAAAAATAGGTATTTTTATTATCAATTATATGAAAAATATCAATAGTATTCATTATTAATTGGGAGAGGAGAGATGGAGAATAAATGGCAGAGAGAGAGAAGAGAGAGAGAGAGAGAGAGAGAGAGAGAGAGAGAGAGAGAGAGAGAGAGAGAGAGAGAGGAGAGAGAGAGAGAGAGAGAGAGAGAGATTCAGACAGAAAAAATGCCTTAGAAACATTCTGGAATACTGATAATATAACCCTGAACAAGCCATCTAATCTCTTAATGATGTAGGATGTGAAATTACATATCTATGCATCTATCTAGATATCATCTGTCATTTATATGCCTGTCTACCTATCTCAAAGATAAAGCTTATGAATTTGTTTAGATATCAGAAAATTTATTCCATTTTTTCACAATTTTATATACTTTCATATGCACACATTCATTTATCCTGTTTCCCTGTCAAGTAGGTTTTGACTATCTAGGTTTAAAACTGGGGCAGAGAGAAAGGAAATACTCTGCTGCATATCACCAAATTCCTCTTATCTAGGACTCAATTCTAGTATTATTTGGATATATTGCACTGTCTTTCAAACAAATAAAGAACAAGGTCAATTTGCCTTTTCTTTGATTTAAGGAGGGCCAAGGTTATAACCAGTAAATTAGCTAGCAGAAAAGGCATTTGCTATCAGTTTTATCACCCCAAATCTGTTATTGGCAATCAGCCTATAATTTATTGTACTGAGCAATGTTTCAGATAATCATCCCTGATACCTAATGAGAAAGGATTCAGATACAGGACAATTGTACAGTAAAAATTATCTTTCATGAGAACCACAATGTTCTCTGAGGTTATGCTAAAATCCTCAGAGATTGTGATGGACTGGAGGGAGGGAGTAGTATTCTCTTTTTTTGAGAAAAACTTGAAATTCCATGAGCTTCTCATTCTGACATTCATACCATTATCTTTATCTCCAACCCACTTTTAGTGTCCTCTCATCCATTTGTTGATTACAATATGTCACTTCTACATGATTGCTCCAATGACACATGGCTTGGTCAAATGTCTTTGTCTATAGATGATGAAATGTGAGGGATGCTACTGATGATCCTGCTACAACCCACTTTTTTTGTTCTGGACATTTTAATAATGCACTATTAAAATGAGTACATGATTGTAGTGACTTCTGAATGCCAAAATTATACACTGTGTATTTTTTTAAAATAAATTTATATATATATATCTATGTTTGGAAACAAGATTATTCTATTATCACTTCTTTCAAGAAACAAGTCAACTTCTACTTATGTACATTTTCATGCCTCCCAACCTTAAAAAAATATATTCCCCCCCCCCCTCATCTCCACATCATGGAATTCATGTCTTTTTTGAAGGTCATCCTTCTATAAAATCTTCCCTGAACTGATTGGTTGTTGGTGCTCTTTCAATTCTCAGATCACCATACATTTACTTATTAGGGGGACATTGCATTCCACCAGCAGAATGTAAACTTTTAGAAGTCAGGGGCTTTTATTTTTGGTTTTGTATTCCAATACATTTGGGCTAAATCTTTTTTTTAGAAATCAGGGGCTTTTATTTTTGGCTTTGTATCCCCATATACTTGTGCTAAATCTTTAATTTAAGGTAATTGTTTCTGAAAATTAAAAACAAAAGACATAGCATATAAAAGCTTCCTATTTTATTATAAAGGATTACATACAAATTCAGAGTATATCAGATTTAGATACTGCATGAATTAAAGCACCATTAAAAATGCTTTCAAAAATCTCCTCTGTATAAAAAAATTTGTAAGCATGTTGTATAGTAACAGAGAACTGGGAGAAAAGCAGATGCTCATTGATTGTAAGATGGCTAAATAAATGTGGTACTAAATAATGAATTCAGAAGATCATACAAAAACATAAGAACTGAGATCAAATGAAGTAAGCAGAACAAAGAAACAATATGTACAATAACTGCAAAAATGTAAACAAAGTGAGGCTCTCTCAAAAAATGAGAGGATGAAAAAAAAAGAGTAGGAGGTAAAAAAAAGAAAGAAGGAAGGAAGGAAGGAAGGAAGGAAGGAAGGAAGGAAGGAAGGAAGGAAGGAAGGAAGGAAGGAAGGAAGGAAGGAAGGAAGGAAGGAAGAGAGGGAGGGAGGGAGGGAGGGAGGAAGGGAGGGAGGGAGGGAAGGAGATAGACTGGATTCATTCTTTCTACCCTATCACTAACTTCTAAATGGTTAGAATAAATTAATAAATTTTTGTCTTTTTATCTCCCTAACACCTAGTGCCTAACATAGTAGCACTAACAAATGTTAATAGTGAAGGAATGAATGAGTGAATGAATAAATGAATGAATGAAATAACTGCAAGGATGAATGTGCTGGATTTCAGGAGACCCTTAATCAAGAACTTAGTTCTGACATACATCCTTACTGTTTTTTAAGCAAGTCACTTAAACATTCTGTGCCTCAGTTTCTTCATCTGCAAAATAGGGATAGTAATATTAACCTCCCTCACTGAGTCACTATGAAGAAAATACAATGTAAACCTTAAGTGGCTCTATAATTGCACATTCTTGGTGTTACTCTCATAGATAGAATCATACAGTGGTATATTTTATCACTTGCAAGAACTTTTTAAGACCTGGATATATTATCTAAGCACATCCTTTTTTTTTTAAAGCTCCAGGACATTGCTTCTACTCAAACTAGTTTTTTAATACTAGATAATTCTTTCTAATTCTTTCTCTTCATCTATATGGATTCTTTTATAGTTGATCATATAGCCTTAGAATCTGCTCCCTCCCACACTTGATAAATTTAGCTGCCTGAGCTTTTTCTTAAGATTTTTTTTTCTATTTTATCTTCTAGTGCTTCAGTCCATGCAATGATTGGTCCCAGTTACTTTTTACATCCCTCCTGAAGGTAGGCTATTTGATACTCTCTCTCTCCCTTTCTCCCTTTCTCCCTTTCTCCCTTTCTCCCTTTCTCCCTTTCTCCCTTTCTCCCTTTCTTCCTTTCTCCTTCTCTCTCTCTCTCTCTCTCTGTCTCTCTCTCTCTCTCTCTCTCTCTCTCTCTCTCTCTCTCTCTCTCTCTCTCTCTGTCTCTCTCTCTCTCTCTCTCTCTCTCTCTCTCTCTCTCTCTCTCTCTCTCTCACGTGTGTCTCTCTGTCTCTTTGTCTCTCTCTGTACATGTGTGCAGAAGGGGGTATGAAAGACAGACAAATAGAGACAGAGATTAGAGAGAGGTGAGAGAGAAATGGAGAGGGGGAGAGGGAGGGAAGAAGAAAGAGACTCAGAGGAAGAGAGAGGAGGGAGAGAGACAGACAGACAGAGAGACAGAGACAGAGATGGAGACAGATGGAGATACAGACAGAGAAAAAGAGATACAAAGAGAGACATAGAGACAGAAGCAGAGACAGAGAGAGATGAAAAAGAGAGACAGAAATAGAGGGGGAAGGAGAGAGGCAGAGAAAAACTAGGGAGGGAGACAGAAACAAGGAGATGGAGAGGGAGAAAGACAGAGAGAGAGGGAGAAGCTAGGTAGTGCAGGGCATAGAGGCTAGGTCCAGATTTAGGAAGACCTGAATTCAAATCTGGCCATGAACACTGACTAGCTATATGATCCTGGAAAAGTGACTTAATCCTGCTTAGGATTCCTCAGTTTCCTCATCTGAAAGCTGAAGCTGAAGAAAGGGATGATAAATCACTCTAGTATCTTGGCCAATAAAACTTCAAATGAGGTCACAAAGACTCAGACACTAAGATAAATAATAAGATAGTGATAGATGATTGTTAGAAGAGATAGATAGATAGATAGATAGATAGATAGATAGATAGATAGATAGATAACTTTGAATGTTGGGTCACAGAAGAGTTAGTACATGTTCTATTTGTTTTTCCATAGAATGCTTATAATAGCATCAGACACTTCTAGGAACATGATTAGATTAGTAGGAGGAGAGAAAAACACGTCATATTGATTTTTTTTTCAAAAATGAAATCCATTGAAGAAAAAATGTAAATAAGGTTTGGGAGAGTAGGTAATGAATAGGCTAACAATAATAATACACTCATTTTTTAAAAGTGTCTTTAATTTAATCCATCTATCCAGTATGCCACAAAATATTGAATAATAATGAACAATGGCAGATAAACAGCATGTCGCTGATAAGGATGGGGTAAATGATAATAATAATAATAATACCCTAAGGGGCAGCTAAGTGGATAGAGCACCAGTCCTGAAGTCAGGAGGACCTGAGTCCAAATCTGGCCTTAGACAATTAACACTTCCCAGCTGTGTGACCCTAGGCAAGTCACTTAATCCCAATTGCCTCAGCCAAAATAATAACAACAATAATAATAATAATAATACCCTAAGCATTGGAAATGTAACATTTGTCAAGAAAAAGGGATTTTCAATAATAGTGAACACCACTAGAAAGAACACTACTCTGAGGTCAAAGGAATTGTGTCCAAATAGTGCTTCCTGACACTTAACACATAGATAGAGTTGGGAAACAACTTCCTTGAGTTTCAGTTTCTTCATCTGTAAATAAGGGATAACATTGGACTAAATAATCTCTAAAGTCTCTGACCCTTCTAAATCTGTGATTTAATTAATAACCTTCCTGGGCCTCAGTTCACTCCTAATGTAAGAGTTGAGGGGAGGAGGAACAGGAAACTAAATCAGCTCTGAGCCAATGACCTCAAGTGGTTTGTTTGTTTTTGCTTTTTTTTAGTTCAGTTGTATATCCTTTAAGGATGCACTTAATGCCCTGGATAAAGTAGACATGCAATAACTGCTAGCTTAATTGCATGGAAACAGAATGATCAAAAACAGTGATTGAACCTAAGTTTGGGTACTGCAAATTGATGAAGAATTCCTATGGGATGTACTTTGGGAAAGGAGGTAGGCAAATCCATTTCTCCCTTTGATCTGAAGTTTCTCCAATAGCCATTCCTTTGCATGTAGGCATTGAAAATAATACATAAGTATTTTATAGTATACTGTGTAAGGATTGAGAAAGGCAGTATGCAGATTTCATCTCTATAAGGAACTCCTGGTGATGTAGCCATTTCTACCAATGTCTACCAGTAATTATCCTACAACTCAGAGTCTTATAGAGAAGCCTGGGTTTCGATAAATTAAATGATTTCCCCGGAATCTTTTAATTAGTGTTAATGATTAGAGAGACTTGAACCCATATCTCCTCAAATCTAAAACTATTTATTTCAAGACTATTTCATAATACTGTGCTTTGATCCACAATATTCACAGTTCTCTCTGGATGTGAATGGCACTTTCTATCACAAATCTATTGGATCAGTTTTATCCAATTTTTCATAACCCCAAGAAAGATAGCATACCAGCCCTTCTATCCTCCATAGTCTCTCAAAGCCTCATGCTCAACTTCATGTTCATTGTTTCCATTACGTTATTTATCTCATCCTCTGCCATCCCCTTCTCCTTTGCTTTAATAATTTCCCAACATCAGGGTCTTTCCCGATGAGTCCTATCTTCTCATTATATGGCCAAAATATTTAAATTTCAGCTTTAATGTTTGATCATCCTGAAAGTAACCTGAATTAATTTCTTAAATATTGATTAATTTGATCTCCTAATGGCCAAGGGACTCTTAAAAATCTTCTCTAAGAGAGAGTATAGACTAAATGGGGGAGTTCAGCAATAGTAGTTATAAAAAGATTTTTAAAGCAAGTTTCTCTGATAAAGCCTCATTTCTCAAATATAAAAAGAGCCATGTCAAATTTATATAAAAAAATAAATAAATAAATAAGGCTCATACTCCAATTTACAAATGATCAAAAGATCATGCATATCCTTTGACATAACAATGCCACTAAGTCACAAATCCTAAAAGAGATCTTTAAAAAAAATTTTTTTAAATAAAAAAATAAAAAGGAAAAAGACTTATATGTACAAAAATACTTATTGCAGCTCTCTTCTCAGGGCAAAAAATTGGAAAATGAGGGGATGCCCATTAATTGGGGAATGGCTTATTGAATTGTGTTATATGATTATGATGGGATATTATTGTTCTATGGGAACTGATAACAGGATGCTCTCCAAAAAATCTGGAAAGTCCTCTATGAATTCAAATAAAGTGAAATGTACTGTGTATAAAGTAATAGCAATGTTTTAGGATGATCAGTTGTGAATGACTGCTATTCTCAGCAACACAGTGATCCATTACTACTCTAAAGGACTTATGATGAAAAATCCTATCCATAGTCAGAGAAATAACTGATTGTGTTTCAATACAGATTGAAACAATCTCTCTCTCTCTCTCTCTCTCTCTCTCTCTCTCTCTCTCTCTCTCTCTCTCTCTCTCTCTGTCTCTCTCTCTCTCTCTGTCTGTCTGTCTCTCTCTCTCTCTCTCTCTCTCTCTCTCTCTCTCTGTCTCTCTCTGTCTCTCTCTCTCTCTCTCTCTCTCTCTCTCTCTGTCTGTCTGTCTTTCTTTAACTTTATATTTTTGTGGATTGTGGAGATCTATGTTTTCTTTCACAGCATGAAAGTTTTTTTATGGAAATGTTTCACATAATTTCACATATGGGAGTTGGATGTGGGGATAAGGGAAATAATCTAGAACTAAAAGTTTAAAAATACATTTAATTTTTTTAATGTAACTGGGGAAAATAAAAATATTAAATAATTTTTTAAAAAAAGAAAAATCTTCTGCAGCACCCCAATATGAAAGTGTTGATTCTGCAATATTCAGCTTTCCTTATACTGAGATAACAACTACTGAAGAAACTATAGTTTTGACTGTATAGACTTTTGTCAGTAACGTGATATCTGTTTTTTTAGTATGCTGTTCTAACTTGCCATAGTTTTATTTCCAAGCAGCAAGTGTCTTTTAATTCTGTAGCTGCAATCGCCATCTGCAGTTATCATTGAGCCTAAACACTGCTTCCATTTCTTCTATTTTCCAGGAAGTGAGGGGGCCAGTTGCCAAAATCTTAGTTTTGTTCTGTTTTTTTTTTTGTTTTGTTTTGTTTTTGTTTTTTAATATTAAGTAAGCTTCAAGCAGTTCTTACATTATCCTTTTTCACCCTCATCAAGGGATTTCTTAATTCTTCTTCACTTTTCACCATCAGGGTGGTATTATCTGCATTTCTGAAATTGTTCATCTTTTTCCTGGCTACTTTAAAATCCAGAAACATATTATTTACCTTCAATCTGACTCAATTTGCTTATTTGTAAAATTTGGATAACAATAACTACTAATATTTTAAGATATAATGAAGAAATATATGTAAATCACTTCCAAATCTTAAAGTTATATATTCTTATCTCAACTCAAATCACATCTTTTACCAGGAGCCTTAGCCAATCTTTCTTAATTATTAATTCTACTATATTTTCCCCTGTTTATTCTATATATAGTTTGTTTTAGTTATACTTATTTACATATTGTTTCCCCATTTCATTGTAAACTCAAGAGGGCAAGTACTGTCCTTTCTTCTTTTTGCATCCCTAGCTTTAAGACAGTGTCTGACACAAAGTAGACACTTAAAAATCTTTATTGATTTTATTAATATTATTAACTGTTCTACCTGTATCTAAATCTAACTTTCCTTATTTTAAGACCACTTGATTAACTAAACTATAAGGTCCCTTCAAATTCTAAATCAAATAAATCCATAATCATACATACTTCAGCCATGAATGAATTGATTGTATAGCCTATCCCTCAATTATTCAATTATTATGTCTCTAAGAATGTTTTGATTTAGGAAGAGAGCAAAAAATAATAATAATAATAATTCCTATATGGAATCATGGGCCCAGGGGAAGAGACTCAAATGAAAAGGAAAGAGGAAAAGACAAATTAGAAATGGAAACAGAAGAGAGGATAAAACAGATTGTTGAGATGTGAGAAATGAGGGTTAGAAGATCCCCTGACAGTACTGGAGTCCCCTGGCCAAGTGTCACAGGCTTTGTGAAAGAATTCCCAAAATTGAATGAATGAGGCAAAGTTTGTGGCAAAAATGAGTTTAATACATTGAGAAATAACCTCCCAGAGGGCTAGCTCCAAAGGGATTAGCAAAGCCAGGTTTTAGCAAAGGTGGCTTTACTCTGAGAAAACTCAGAGGGCAAAATCCTATTAGGATATTTTTGCAAACATGGATTTACAGACTTTTGGTAATATTGGATTTTTGTTGCCCCAAGCTAGGGAGCAATTTGAGGGACTAATTTTCATTCCAATAGAGGGTGGTGATTATGCTCCAAGCCAAAATCTCCAATTGAATGAACTCAATTTGGGAGTTTCCCCCATGAACAGGAGGGTGGGGCCCCTCCCAAAGGTTGGGAGAGGTAAGAGATCTTTAGGGTTTCTCCATCCCAGGATTCACTCTTCTCCCAAAGATCAAAGGGCACACATTTTACATCAAGATAATTGGCCAGATAATCTTTAAAGGTAATCTACTTCAACTCTGAAAAAACTGAAGCCTAAAGTGATTTTTTTTTTTCAAGGACACATGGTCAGAAGAGGATTCAAACTCAAGTCCTCTGATCCTCAATGTAGTCATTTCCTGTCTTTATCATTCTTCGCTTCATTTACTTCTCAATGTACAGGAAGGAGCAATCCTGAAAAGCCTATGAAATCACAAGAAAAATCATAGGAAAGGAGACCCACATAGAAATGCAGATAAAAGCAAAGCAGGGGGGAAACAGAACTGTATAAGCTCAGTGTATAAATAAATGTACAGAACTTTTGAATTCCAATTATGGTTGAGCAGAGAGGTGAAGCTTTAGGAAATGAATCAAAGAAAAGTCTGTTATTCACCCTTTCAATGGGATTGCTACATTTTATATATATATATGTAGGAGTTTTCTGTGTAGTTTTTATGGCACTGTTATAGACTAACAGTGCTTTTGCTAGCTCCACATCAAAAAAAAAAAACAGGAGTTTTATGTGACTTCAACAATATTGTGGAAAGCAGAGAAAAAGAACATATCTCTGAAACATTGCAATATACCTTTGCAGTGTATTGGGCATTTCCCTGAGTCCTAATGAAAGATCTCCCAAAACAATAGCTCACAATGTATGTGTAGAGAACTTTAAGGTTTCTGAAATATTTACTCTGCACTTGATGGTTCAAATAAATGAGTCCTCTTGACCAAATTCCTATTTTAATTCCCAATGTACTTTCCTATTTTAATCTTTAAAATTCTCTTTACCCTACTTCATGATTCATGGATCTCTGCAATTTATTGCTTCCCATGGTCCAGAATATGTCCAATCATCTTCATCCACTGATGTTCAAAACTTAAAACTGTGATTTGAGAAAATAGCATCTTTCTCCCCAGAAACAACCAGGTTCAAGTTTCACAGAAGATTTGAAGCAAAGCCCAGATGAGAATAGAAAAACCTACTTGAGAAAATGCAGACAAAATAAAAGTTGCAGTCATGAGAGGCTGCAGAACAACTATGGTCCCCAGTGTTCTGCAATGTTAAGTGGTCTGAAGAACTGTCTGTACTTTTGTTAATTAAGATGTGGAGATTATAAAATCATAATGTCAAGGTTCCCTCAAATATGCTAAAACATCACTAGCTGAACAAATAGATAACATAAGGATCTGGAGAAATATTATGTGTTACTTAAGAACGATCAAATGGAGAGATGCACCTATCTATAGCCCATAAATGCTATGTATAATGAAAACTACTGCATGATACACAACAAAACAATCTGTAACTAATTGTCTAGTCTAATTATGACTTATTTAATTAACATTATTCATACCTCAACACTGTTGACAATTAAAATTTAAATTAAATTAAGATTCATTTAGCTAGGAGATGATAGTTTTCTCTCATATGGCAATCTTTGATTTATTCATATTCTATATTTTGTTTTTATTTTAGTTTTAGTTTTCAAATTAGAGCACCTGTCATTCTTACATTAATGAGCAATTCTTTAGCACTTGAAATAATCTCTTCTCTGAAATGAACAGATAAAATATAAAAATAAAACCTAGGGTTTGTGTGTGAATATATGTATGTATGTATAAAATCCAGGGTTTGTGTGTGTGAATATCTATGTATGTTTTAGATGGCTGAATTAGATTGCTATAATATAGTACAATAAATGGAATAATCCCTATTTACAAGGAATTTACATTCTAACTAGAAAGAAATGTGTGTGTGATTAGGTCCTGGGGTAGACTTTCACTTTTTTTGGTATCTCCCACACTTAGTACTGTTATGTCATAGTTTTCTTTTATTGTTCTGATTCAGTTTCCCTAATTATCCTGACTCAGTTTTCCTAATTGTTCTGCCTCAGATTATAATTGTTCTGGTCAATCCAGCAAAACCACCCCTCCCTCTTAATCAGAATATTTGATAAGAATAAAAGATCTTACATTTTAGAATATCAGAATGCCTCCCCCCATCCCAAGCTATCAGAATATCAGATCTTATCAAGATGCCTGTTCCCATCTCTGGGTTGCCTCCACCCCATCTCCAGTGGCTCACCCCATCCTGTCAGAGTCCCATTCCCTCTCTCAGCACTCTGACTCTGCCTCAGCCTCAATCTACCCCCATGTCTGAGATATATCTATATACATACATACATATATATATATGTATATATATATATATATATACACATATATATTATATATATATGCAAATATTATAACTCTCTAATCTCTATCTTGCCTCAGTTTCTCTAGCATTACATTTTGGATATCCCAACAAGATGTTAGAAAATGAGAGCATGGTAAGAGAATAGAGACATTCCATTCTCTGCCTTAGGACTCAGGGCAGCTGGGGATCTCCGTTCTTTGCTTGGAGAGGCCACCCCTCTGGATTTTTTTCTCAGAGCCTCCAGGAAAGAGCAGTTTCTAACTACAACTGTGTCTGATTCCTGACAGTGGACACCTCCATTTGGCCAAGGGAGAATCTGGTTTCAAACCCCTGCAGGGTAAATTTTCTGTCTGGTCTAATTGCTAGCAAATCTGGTCCGCAGGAAAAGTTGGGCTGATGAGCCATACAACTTTGGGAAGTGCCAGTAGGATCCTATGTGGCATTATCTGGTTCTAAGCACCTTTTGATACTACCTGGTTTTAATCTGGGCATTCTCTGAGAAGGCAGAGAAATGCACCAAAACTGGGGCTTAAAAAAAAAAAAAAAAAAAAAAATTCTGTTTGGATTCTGAGAGGTAAGACTTTTAAGCTGACAACTTCCCTCAGGGCTATTCTAAGATTTCCAGATAGCTCCTAATCTGTGTGTTAAATGTTTTGCTCAATGTTATAACTGCACAGTCTATGTCTGTGTGTTCTGTGTGACTTGTCTGTCCTGTTGGTTGGGAGCTCTGCTAAATTAAGAAATTTGGGAATTGGCTATTTCAATGTTGCGACTGTACTCAGTATAAAATTTGCTTGTGATTTTAAACTTTTAAAAACTGGCACTCAGGTTTTTCTTTAAAGTACTTTAAAATTCAGGTGTGGCTTGGGTTGAGCTAGCCTAGATAAGGCCTCTGGAGAACAAAAGGAGTTTATGCTAATTGCTTTGAACTCTGGCTGGAGAAAACATTTGATTAGGAATTTTAGGATGATTCCGAAATTGTGGGAAATAATTTTACTATTGCCTTTGCATGCTAGATTTGTTCTGAGTGTTCTTTTGGGCAGTTTTAAAATTGTGGGAAATAATTTTACTGTTGCCTATGCAGACTAGATTTAAGTATCTTTAAGTATAAGATCTTAAAGGAACAATAGCTTGTTAAAGAAGTTCTGTTAACATGCCTGAAAGGGGTCATGCCTCTAATTAGGTAAAGAAAGGTCTGACTTTTCTAAAGGAAAAAGTTTTTTCTTAGGAAAAGTCCATTGGGAATAATGGCCACATGGGGCCAGAGAGAGAAAAAAAATGGAAACTACACTGTTTAATAAAATTCATTATTTGAAATATGATAGGAAAAGCAGTTTTATATTATTGGGAATTTAAAGCTGTATTTGATTGGATTTTAAGTTAAAATATAAGTTATTAAAACAAAATGCCAGTAGCTTACCTTGGGAAGTTGTGTTTGTATCTCCCTACTTAGATGGTATGTTGCTTTCTAGAAGTATTGGGCAATTTGTAAACTATGAGTCATACCTTAAAAATCTGTCAGCTCTGTTGGGTAAGTTTTATTGTAATGCTGGAGAAACTGAGCAAAGTAGACATTAGAGAGTATTCAATACAGAATATATTAAATGGAGAGATTTACTGGGACCAAATGGATCCATGGTTTGGTCCCAGGGCTGAACAAGATTATCATCCAGCCCTGAATGTCCCATAGCAAGATTCTTTGTAACAAGAACAATGACATGATGGGGGAGGTGCCTGGATGGGGATGACCTAATGGAGGCAGGCATAATGGAAAATGACATAATGGAGGGAGGTCCTGGAGAGGCTCCTGATATTCTAATGATGTCTAAAATGGATAAAGACCTTTATCCCATCAAACATTAAGAGGGAATAAGTATAGCCTAAAGTCTAAGATATAAGACCTTTATCCTAACATTAAAAGGTTATAACCTAAGGCAGAGTAACTGAATAGGCCAATTAGGGAAACTGAGTCAGGACATTAAAAGAGAACTGTGGCGCAACATTATGAAATTTGTTTCAAATTTATTTGCAAATCTTGAAGTTTAAAGTTTTAAAAAAGTGATTTAAAGACAAGGGACAAAAAAAAAATAATTTGCAAAAGCAATTAATAGTTTACATGGAGCATCTACTATTGGTTTAGGAATGCTTAAAGTATGTTGGAGAAGGTTTGATAAAGTAGACATTGGGAGGAGAGAGACAGAGATGGGACAGGAAGAGATGGTATGAGAGAAGGAGGAAAAAAGAGGAAAATGGCTTTCTAGAAATAGGTAACAAAAAGACATAAACTCTTAGTGAATTTGCCATTTGCCATGGGAAAGGAGATACCCCATGAGATTGGGGCCTATTTTTAGCTGGCAGATTGGATCCTGGGTAAATGGCATCCTAAAAAGGTTAATGTGAAAAGTTGGGGTCAGGAAGCATGGTGGAATGGGGGAAGGTCAACAATCTAATCTCCCTACCTCCATTAAGTATGGTGGGTTTTGGTTTTTTAGGTTTTTTTTCAAACTGCATCTCCTTGCTGGTTCAAATATCAATTATTTCTACTGTTTAAAGGATATTTTTAAGAATCTTTCAGATTCTTTTATGTGGAATTAGTTATTCTGTATAAGTTTAATTAATTGTATCCTGAGATATGCCCATCATTTAAAGGACTTCTGAAAATAATATATTTTTTTTTCCTTTTGCAAATGTTTCTGTTATGGACAATCTGCAATTTGGAATATTTGTCTATGTATTGGGTATTTTAAAGCAAAGTGATTTGTATGTATAATGTTCACTTATGAAACTGTCTACTTAGAAAGAAATGAATTTACTGAGACAAATTCTTACTGTTATAAATATAAGGTTATGGTAAATGTCTGTTTAGGATTTATCTGAAATTTTGGTTAATGGGATTTGTTATTGGAGGTAAAATTTCTTGGGCTTGTAGTTAATATTATTTGGGAGTTTTAAAGCTCCATTGGGACAATTATCTGAGTAAACTGGGTTAAAGTGGCTTATTTATCTTGTATGAGCTTAGGGATCAATTTTGATTGCTTATGTTATGTTATAGTTATGTCCCTGCATTTTTCCTCTTGTAACTAATTTCTATAATCAGAGCAATGGGTCAATATAAACTATTAATGCAATTCAATTATGTCATACCTTATTGTTTCCAACCTGGATATATGTAATCATTATATCCTAAATACTTGGGCAAATAAGCATTTAGTCTGATCATCTATCTGTTACTGAATATTTGTGTCTGTGGATATTCTGGTTTTTAAAGGTTTCTAAATAATGAGAGGACAGTTAGCACAGTGAGACCCAATTGCTATTTATTTATGGGGACTATAGCTGGCAGCCGCTTGCCTATCCTGTGAAGAAAACCTGTTAAGCTGCTGGCCAATTTATACTGGCCTTTTCACATTTTGTATCAGTCTGTTCTAACTTTTATTTGTTAGATTTGTAATTTTTGTTCTAGATTTTGGTCA